>NC_061114.1:151499199-151512899 GCF_002878395.1 Capsicum annuum | reverse complement strand
ATAGACTTGTATTAGCCTTAGTTTTTAGCTATTGTCGGAGGCATATCCCGACATATTATAAACATTGGATTTGTAGAGGCTTTGCAGATCACTGTGGACTTGGGTATGCTGGTTTAGAATGCTGACACTAATGGAATGATTATACATTCTTAATTTATGATTATTAGTCCTAATTCCGCTATCTTGTTATATGTTTGGAGTTCATCTGACACTTGTAGATTGATGTGATCGTTAGGTTAAGTCAACAGGGCAATTTCTGGTCCTTGTTGGGCTCGAGATGCCCATCTGATAGGACCCAATTTTGGGAGGTATCTAATGATTGGTGATTTTACCACTAATTCTCAAACACATTTGTGCACACTACTTTGTTTTAAATGAATAAATGAGACATATTTGTGAGTAAATACGCTAATATCCACTCATTGTAGGCATAGAGTTGAAGAGATCAAAAGATGTGGAATGGAGTTTAAAATGATAAAAATGGAGTAACGAAGAGTGCATCTAAAGACCTGGACCATATCCATTTCAAGTCTGCGGTCACGGCTAGTTGAGATGGTCAGCAAAATGTGGTTGCATAGCTGCAGTTGCGGAGAAACTTGAGTGATAACGGTTTAGCGGGATTATGGCCCAGGGCAGTTTTGTAAAGCTGCATGGACGAATCTCAAATCATATATAGGTAAAACCCTTTATTCTTTGGGGCATTGCTTACCTCATAGTTATTTTTGATTTAAAAGTAAGAAACCCTAATTGGGAAAGTGTGTAACCATTCTTGGAGGCTTGGTTTCTTAGTAATTTTATGAAGAATGAATGTTTTGGATAACTGCCATGGTATATCTCTTTTTACTTTTTTCATGAGTAGCTAAGTAATTTAGTCTTGGGATTATGTTAAAATAAAGTGTAATTGTGTGTGGGTGTTGTTGTGTTTGCATGATTTTTAGTTGGTTAGTATGGATTCCACCATTGCTTGGGTTAATGAATTAGAATTTGATGGGTGAAAACTATAAATCTCCCAGTGGGTTTGATGGGTGAAAACCCCAAACTCTAAAAACCCTTTGTCATCCTTGAAAGGGGGTTAAAGGTAAACTTGAGGTAACCCAAAACATCCTTGAAAGAGGGTTATAGGGGTACAAAGTAATGGTAGCCAATTAATTCTATGGTTTACTACCTTTTGCAGTCTTAGAAATAAGTGTGATTAGAGTGTAAGCCATGTCAAGAGCATCATCCTATAAATAAGGATGCTTGATTGAGGTTTTGGGTGATTACAAATTGCAAACTTGTTAGGTGCTTAAAAGAGAAAATGGATGAAATCTTTGTAGTTTTATTGAAGGATTAACTACAATGACTTTTGACCTAGCGTATCCTTTGGTCAACAACTAAGTTTAATTTTAAACCATCACTAACCCACATGCTTTACCTTTAGGTAGACATAATCCCAAGACCCTCTTTATTCTTGATTTTAAATCAAAAGCGTCATATTCGTGCACTAATAGTCAAAAATCATCACAAACCAACCCCCTTTTATTTTGCATGTCTTGTTTATTGTCATTCCGAGTAACCTTTTAGTAATTAGAGCACCCAAGGACTTAAAATTTATAATTCATTCCTTGTGGATTTGACCCCAACTCTAGTTGGGTTATTGATAACGACTATGTCACCCCTTTATCATGGGAGTGAGTTGAGCATTATCAAAATGGCACCGTTGCCAGGAAGTGGAATATAGATTTTACTTATGCGATGTGATCTTTACTTGGGAATACTAGAGGCGGTGTAATTTACTTTATTTTTTATTTTTGATCTTTTGTAGACAATCAAAGTTTTAACGGAACAATGAGTGGTAGCGCAAGTAATATGGGCCCCTTTGATGCCCCTCTAGATTATGAGGGCCCACTAAATGAAGCAGGACAAACAAAAATGACTTGTATCCCACTAACTAATGGGAACGCAGTCTTCCATGTGTCTAGTGTGATGCTCTACATATTGCAAATAAAAGGATTGTACGAGGGTCAAGCCTTTGAGGACCCAAATGTCCATTTGAAGAATTTCATGGAAGTGTGTGCGTCATACAATATAGCACACATTACTCAAGAATCTATTTGACTTTGCCTATTCCCATCTTCAATAATGGGCAAGGCGGTTTATGTCTCCACTCACATCCACCTGGCTCAATTACATCTTGGGACGAGCTTACTATGGTGTTTCTTGATAGATATTTCCCACCATCAAAAATGCTTCAAAAGCGGGACAAAATTGTGAATTTTTGACAAATGAATGGAGAGACATTGTTTGAAGCTTGGGAGAGTTTTAATGGAAAGCTATCTCAATGCCCAAATCACGAAGTCCTGGAGAAGATGCTTCTCGAGATATTCTACCATGCCCTTGATCCATTAAATAAAATGGCGGTGGATAAAAGGGCGGGCGGTTCCCTAGTGAAGTTGCACCACCACACGGCCTTTCTATTGATTGGAGAAGTGTTAAAGCAAAATTTGGGTTGGCATACCCGAGAAACCGAAGCTCCCAAGATCCCTTCTACTACTTCCATGGTCGATAATGAACAAAGAAGGAGGAATGAAGAAAAGGAGGAGAACATGGCAAAAATGATGACCCAATTTAAGCTCTTGACAAAGCATATTATGGGTGTACCCATGAAATGATAAATACCATAGCATCAAATTCTTATGAAGATTATGAAGAAGCAAAGAAGTTGGATGATGAAATTCGGTATTTGGCTAACTACTCGGGGGGTTCCCGCCCCACCTATCAAAGGCAAGGTGTCTCACTCTTCCTTTATTAAGCAATTAGAGAGCAAAGTCGGGAAAATATCCACCCAACTAAATGCCAGGCCTAGAGGTGGACTCCATAGTGATACGATTGTTATTCCAAAGAATGATGCCCAAGTTCTAGAAATTGTCACAAGGAGTGGAAAAGACCCTTAATGAACCCTCTAAAGGAGACTTGATTGAGAAAATACCCAGAGTGAAAGCAAAGGAAATGTTACCTCAAAGTCAAGAAGGAGATGATGAGAAGGAAACCAATGAAAGTGACGAAGAAGTGGTTGAGATTAAAAATCCACAAAGTGAATCAAGGCCCAAAATACAAGTTCTTTCCCCATTCCCCCAGTGATTGTATAAAAAAGAGGAAGGTGACAAATTGAGAAAGGTTATGGAAAAACTTAACAATCTATTGATAAACATCCTGTTGCTCGAGGAGATCTAAGTAATACCGGGATACGCTAAGCTAATGAAAAATTTTATATCCAAGAATAAACTTGTTGAAGGTGAAACCATTGAGGTGACTTATGGGTGTAATGCTATCATAGATAGTATGGTTGCAAAAAAGAAAGACAACCCTGGAGAGTTCACCATCCCTTGTACAATCGGGACACATGAGTTTTCAAAAGCTCTATGTTACCTTAGTGCAAGCATCAACTTAATGCCTTTTTTCATCTGCAAGAAGCTTAGATTGGATGCCCCTACACCAACCTCTATGCGAATTCTAATGGCAAACCGGTCCATCAAAAGGCTGGTGAGAATTTTATTTGATGTCCTTGTTAAAGTGGACAAGTTCATACTCTAGGCAGATTTTGAGGTTTTGGATTGTAAAATGGACCAAGAGGTACTATCATCCTTGGTCGTCCTTTCTTGGCCACCGGGAGAGCCATTGTCGATCTAGAAATAGGGGAGATGAAATTTAGGGTGCAAGAGGATGAAGTCTCTTTCAAAATTTATAAGACAAAGAAACAAAATGCAGAGCTTCAAGTAGTATCCATGGTGGAAGTTGAGAATGAGAAGGTGAATGAGGAGGGGTTTGAAGACCCACCTTCACAATGAAGGAAGGAAGATGTTGTGCTACTGATAACTCTCAACTTACACATCAAATTAAGTGCAAGACGGTCGTCATCAATATATTTACCCAACTTTGGAGTCGAGGTCAAATCCATGAGGAACAATGCGAGTGGCAATTAAGTTACTTCAAAATAATAGATACAAGTTAAATCTAAACCAATGTTACAAGAATATAAAAATGGGGGAGATAGGTATCTACACTAATATTTCTTTTTGATTGTTTTAGTATAAATTTGGGGCTACGGATAATTAGAGTTTTAACAATTACGCACGAATCTTTAGATTATCCATTACTAAAGGAGTGATATATGGGTGTTAGCCATCAACATCAATTTAGCAAGCCAAATATAGGTAGGTTTGGTTATGAATTTTGATGCTAGTCTTTCAACAAAACACCAAACTTTAACCTATTGATTCTTTCAAATACCTAATCGGTGTGTTCAACAATTGGTAACCACAACCTAAATCTAGGCATCCCTATTTCTAGGATAATACCCATGGTATAGTCAACCTCATATTCACCCTTATGTCTAAGATAGTTAAAATTTGGCAAACTACACACTCAATTGTCTATTATTGCTTTAGTCTCCACATCCCTCTTTCGAGGATGATATGAATTCTTAAACTTCACCCAAAACCCTTTTTTCAAAGATGGGTTCAGGTTTTCTAGGGCATAGAGCTTTCACTCATCATACCCATGTAGGTATTTAGGGATTTCACCTATCAAATCCCAACCAATTTAGCATAACAATGATAAAACCCATAAACATGAACTACTAAATAGAAGCTAATCAATAACAACCCACACACACTTTAACCCCTATTCATACATAACCCCATAGGGAGATATAGCTACACATAAGAAAAATAAGCATAAATATACCCATAATTTGCATTGAAGTGATTTATTGAAGCTTAAGCGAATGTTACTTCAAACATAGCACTACCACAAATCAACAATGAAAGTGAGCTAATCTTTCACTTAGGAAGTCTCTAATATATTCTTCACCCAAAAATTATACAATAGTTTCTTCTCCAAAAAATAGAGGCAATGGAGTTAAGAGTTAAAACCTAAAAATTAGGGAAGATGGAATATCCTCATGAATCAAGGGTTTGGGTCTTTTTGGATAAAATTGGGATCAACCACGTACATTTGTAGTTTCAACCTTGGGTTGAACTCTTCCGCTAAGCCGCAATCGCGCCATCATGGCCGCGCCCTCGACTTTTGTGACCACAATATGTACATACGACCGCGATGTATTGATCCTACTTGACTGCCGCGATAGCAGTCAACAGACCGCGGTAACTGAGGCCCTTCTATTCCAAGTCTTCAAATACACTTTTTTGCTCCCTTTTTGATCATTTTAAGCTTTATTCCACACATTTCCATCCCTTCAACTCTATGCCTACAAAGAGTGGATATTAGTGCATTTAATTAAAACTATGTCTCATTTATTCACCCAAAACAAGGTAATGTGTACGAATGTTAAGTATGAGTGAGTTGTAAAATCACCACTCATCAACACCCCCAACTTAAAGCTATTGCTTGTCCTCAAGCAACACTACCTCTCACCATAAGACATAATTATTTATGCCCAAACTTCATTCCTTAAAGATCACAATGACTTTAACCTTAGTCACAA
This sequence comes from Capsicum annuum, assembly GCF_002878395.1. Lineage (NCBI taxonomy): Eukaryota > Viridiplantae > Streptophyta > Magnoliopsida > Solanales > Solanaceae > Capsicum > Capsicum annuum. Next base: position 151,507,414 of record NC_061114.1, on the reverse strand, counting down.
CCACCAGTAGCTTATTGCACATGGGATAAGAAAATTTCACTATACCCCTTACTACAAAATTGATTTATTCAAGGCTACATAGGACTTCAAAGAGTGACCGAGCAACAAAAAAAATAACTCTAAAAGTGACTCCCTTTCGACCACAACTAAGCTATACTCCATTTGCCTCATTGCCGAAAGGTGGCAAAATCACCCACCTCAACTTGTTTCATAAGCCAACCTCACAAGAAAAAAAATTCCTCACACCAAGCTACAAAATCTGCAACAAGGAATTTTTGGTGGACAACTCTCTCCCTCACAAAAAAATCTCCATACAACAAGTGTCATACCATAGGCTTACCCCTATTTTTAATCGTCACCACAAAAAAAAGCAAATGGTTGGAGATCTCAAAGGGTTTTCTAGGCTTGTAACGTAGGTTCAGGTTAGGGTAGGATATCATTGGGGAATAATATAGCTACACCCTTCCTTGAACATCTTCATCACACTTTTTCAATCCTCCTTTTTAACTATAGGCCACTCTTCTTTGTTTTCTCTCTTTAATCATGCCTACCTTTTATTTCCTTTGTTTACCCAACTTTTTTCATCTCTTTCTCTTGTACTTTCACGTAATTCTATTCTTTATTCGACTCTTTCTTCTTCTATTTGGTTCTTTTCAAAGTCTAGGCACATTTGGCATATAACTACATCTTCGTGGCACCAAACTTACTTCCATTAATTTTTACCACCCCAACTTAGGATTTTAGCCTTAATTATATTTTTAAGTTCAAGGAAGGCATGGTTCAAAAGAGGAATAAGAATAATGGTTTACGTCTTGTAGTGTGTTTGCCAAAGAAAGGTCCAAAGGCTCAAAGTGGGTAACTAGGGATTATATTATTGCTTGGCTAGGCTTTTAGGCTAAAGAGCGTTCCAGAGTCACAAAGATGGCCGAATATTATTTCTCCGACCATATACAATCAAAATTAGTTTTGAAAGACTACTGGGCAAGTTCTAGATAATACAAGTACACAAGAGATGAAAGCTAATGGCTCAGACACATGGCATGCAAAATTTGCTAAGGGAGCTCAAATGTCCCTCCCACTAGAGACACGAGTGGAGTATTTATCATTATTCATAAGCCAAAAATCTGCAGAGCCACCAAAAGAGAAAAAGTTTCATTATAACATTGCTCACGTCCATGCCCTTGATTTATCAAATATTTTAGATGGAGGGGGTTTCTTTCTTTGCATTAGCATCTCGCATAATTTGCTAAAATATGGCTATAACCAAAGCCTTAGTCTCACATTTAGGCTTAAATTGGGCAAGCTAAACCATATGGCTTCTTAGATTTCGCCAATGGTGTATAAAGTGACCCCAAATTTACAATATAAACACCACAGGTACTCAAACTTCCCCTGCACCTATTCCTCAAAAGCCAAACATAATGCTTCACCCTTAATAATGTCATCAATCAATCCATCATAGGGCAAAGCTAGTCATGCATCACCAAAATCAAAATAAAATAAAAAGAATACTAAAAATAAAAGAAATGCATGATAATTCATAAAATGTGGGTACCATTAGGGTACCTAAAAATGTAGCATATCAAAACCAAATAAAAATAATATCTAAAACATCTACTCAAAAAAATCACATAAATAGAAATATCCAACATCATAACATCAAAACACTATAAATTCAGGGGCACCCCCAACTAAAAGGAATGCAATGTCTCATTGCATGTGCAATAAAGCAAGAGTAAGAGGGGTCTACCTGAATTTGCCTCAAGAGCTACTCTCTTCTACTGACTCTGCACCATCACCATCAGCATCATCAGCCGACCAATCAGCAGGGGCCTCATCTTCACTGTCTAATATCGGTGAAGGTAGTCACTTATTGGTTTGAGAACCTTAAAGATACCGTTTACCCCCTTCCATAACTTCTTGAAAAATTGTCTCTTTTCTTCTCTCTCTTCACCATCTTCTCATATGACTCTTTGAGGTCCTTGTGTGATCCCACCAAGGCTAAGTATGCTCTCTCTAACTGGAAATAGTGGCTCCCTCCTTCTTCTACTCCTCATGATCTATGTCATAATCTGACTTAGCTACATATGAGTGACGAGTGGTGGATGGCTCTCCTGGTCCCTGAGGCAATCTACACACTGGCTCCCAAACCTCTCTCATTTAACCAAAGATGCCATCGAGGGTGTTAGTTGACAAAGGTCTATAGCATGAGGCAGCCTAGATGCACCCAAGTGTCTAGAGCATATTCATCTGCTTCTGCCTTCTTGCAAAGCTTAGTGATAAGGGAAGGGAGAAGAAGGTGTGTACCTCCATGAGTCTGGAAATACCTCTACTTTGAAATAACAATCTCGCCCACATTGAGCGGGATTCCAAAAAGGATGCAATCCACCATCCGAGCTTTCAAATCTGTGACAATGGTTATATGGGTGCATGGCAATACTCGGTTACATACAATGTTCAACCAAAGCCTGGATTCTGCTGTGAAGTCCTTCATCAGAATACTTTGCTTGTTGATGGACTAGGGAACTACTTTTCCAGCATATATAATATTGGCCATCCAAGTCCCCAGATCACATGCTCTTGCGTGAAACGGCCCCATGTTGGCATCTGGGAGTCCATACACTGCATTAAACTGCTCTGCTCCAAATTTCACCTACTTGCCCCGAATTATCATCACTGGGTTTGTGAGAGAAACCACACTAAGGTTTGCGTAGAACTCACGCACCCACGTCCCATTAGCATAGCAGGGTTCTAGGGAAAAACACATCCACTGGGTTGCATTAAGTCTAGAATGGAATTCTGAGGGCTTTTCCTCCACCTTGTCTAAGATAATACCCCTTTTAGGGAGTATCTTAGTCCTGTGGTAATCATCGTAGGAGGTATACTGGAATTATGCGACCATGAATCGAGTATTATCAAAATCGATAGATGTGAAGAAGTTTGAAATCTACCTAAAACTGCCCTCAGGTACGTTGAGCACGGAGTGTTGACCGCGACTACGATAATGCAACTGTGGTCATTGGGACCGTGATCACAGTACCTGAGACCGAGTTGATAGTTTCTGAACATTACTTCGAAATGCAATTTTAACCCCTAATCCCCATTTCAACAAGGCATGACAGCATTATAAACAATGTATTAAAACCTAGAATTTATTATTACAGCCCCTAAACTTAAAAGAATTAGGATTGGACTCTTTGGGGCATTCTATTGAACACATGGTGCACACAATTTCTTTGACCGTTTAAAGCATAAATTTGGGTAATCAAGACTTCCTCATTACTTTTCACACCAACTACAACAGCTAATCACAACAAATATTACAAACCGAGTTTTTTGCATTTCCTGCTCAATCCAGACTTGCCAATTTCACACGTTTTTCTTTCAAATTCAATCAAAATTTCCTTTAGCACTAACATCTCATGGATTATCCATGCACAAAAATAAATATTAATTCTAATCTTTCATACATGAATAAAAAGGATACTTGCCACTTTTTGTGGTGTGATGGGTTGCCTCCCATCGAGCACTTTGTTTAATGTCAGGGCACGATGCCTCCGCCTCTTATTTTGTATCTCCACTTAGAAGAGCTGAATCTCTATCCCAACTTTTATTCAAAATTCAATGATAGGTAGAGAGAAAGAAGATTCAGATCTTTCAAGATGAGGCTTGGAAGCGGCGAGGACATGTCTAGTAAATTTTGATCTCTCCATTTAGAAGATTTGAACCTTTTACCCAACTTTACATCAAACTTCTGAATTTTCTCCTTGGGTAAAAGTAATAACATAAATAGGCCATTCCTTGTACTTTGGAAGTGTAGAATCTTGGCCTTTGATGGATGGGGTTCCATGTGCTCCTTCGGAATGTCAAACTCTAAAATATAAAAGTTGGACTCCGTCATCCCATAATCCTCCATTTGTTCAAAGGGATGGGTCCTCATCACATCCTCTAAGAATAATGTTTAAAAGTGGGTTGAATGAGGTCTAACACCTAATTTTAGGTTAGCATCCTCCGAAGCATCTTCACCCAAAATAAACTAGAGTCATTATAAGAGAATTAATTTGATTCTTCTCTTGAATCTGGTATTATTTATTTTATTTGGGCTTCTTCTTCCTCATATGAGTTGGGTGATTTGGAAGCCATTGAGGATTCTTCACTACCGATCTCATTATGTAGCTTGATTTCTATTTTTAATAAGCCTCTTCTTGGGAAATGGGCCAGGTTGTGAGATTTGCTAAAATGATGTTCTTGCCTAATTCTCTTGCCTTGACATTTGCCCAGTCGAACACCCTGTAAGATTTATGCAGTTCTTATGCATTCTCCCCAGTTATAGTCACCCGATCCAAAATAGTTTGAAGCATGCTCTAAAAACAATGGTTTCGATTTATCGCTCTTTCTTTTCATCATAAGATCTATCAATCTCATATAAAGAGCTAGCAATTCGGTTAGTATAAAAGGGGGAGGGGGTATTTGGGAAATCATCCTTATGTCTAACTTGACTTCCACATAAGGTACAACCATACTCCCTATAAGATCAAGATGGTGATCCCATATCTTTTCGAGGAGCATAGTTACAATCTCGCATGAAGTGTGGTCCATCACAATATATACATAGGTCGTCAATATAGGCATTCCAACTACCAAATTCATATTTGTCAGAAGATGTCATAGAAAAAAGTAGAAATAAACAAAAATCTACCTACAACAAAGAAAATCACAAATATATTTACAAGCTTGAATTCAAGCAAGTAACTAAAATTTCAAAAAAAAAAACTTAATACGCTAAATTATTCCTCGACAACGGTGCCATTTTTAGATAATGCTCAACTTACATGTCAATTTAAGTTCAAGGCGGTCTTCATTAATATATTTACCCAACTTTAGAGTTGGGGTCGAATCTAAGAGGAATAATGTGAGTGGAAATTAAGTCACTTCAAAATAATAGACAAAAATTAGATCCAAACCAATGATACAAGAAGGTAAAAATGGGGGAGACAGGTATCTACACTAATGTTTCTTTTTGTTCTTTTAGTATAAATTTGAGACTATGAATAATTAGAGTTTTAATAATTATGCACGGATCTTGGGACTATGCATTACTAAGGGAGTGATATGTGGGTGTTAGAAATCAACATCAATTTAGCAAGCCAAATATGGGCAGGTTTGATTATGAATTTTGATGCTAGTCTTTCAACAAATCACCAAACTTTCACCTATTGATACTTTCTAATACCTAATAGGTGTGTTCAACAATTGATAACCACAACCTCAATCAAGGTATCCACCAAAATATTTTAAATATTGTAAAGATGAATAACATAACAAAATTTCAAAAATATAAGCAACTAAAATAAATAATATCTGAAAAATGGAGAGAATTAAAAATAAGAAAAGAAAGACTACAATATAACATGATTGTAGGAGTATGTCAAAAACCAATAAATTCACAAAAAGAAGAAATATCATATTTAGAATCACAAATAGATAGTCTAGAATATATATATATCAACATGACCTATATACATTTAAATAAAATGAACAAAGAAGAATTTATAATTGACGGAAAAATATATGAAAATTACGAAGGATTAAAAATAAAAATAGTATTTTCTAATTTAGAGATAAGATATAAGAAAATAGGTGAACATTTATACTTAATGTTAGAAAAAGAAGAATTAAAATTAGAAGATAAGTTGACAATCATAGTAAGAATAGAAAATAAAATGAAGAGATAGACAAAAAATGGAAATAGATAATATAAAACAATAAATTACAGAAGAAATACGAAAAATAGAAGAAACTAAAAATAATAAGATTGTTGAACTAGAAAAAGAACTACAAATGCTAAAAGACCTATATAAAAAAAGACAGAAAATAAAGAAAAAAAGATAAAGAACAAAAATTATTAAACGAGATAAATCAATTTAAAGAAAAATTAGAATTAAAAAATAAAGAATTAGAAACCAGTGAATTAGAAATAAATATAATAGATGCTGGAGAAATATATAATTATGACTCAAAAGATAGTGAAATATATACAGAAATTCTAGAAAACAGAGAAAAACTAAAAATTAATGAAGAACAAAAAGTAATTAATAAAAAAATTTAGAACTAATAATTACAAAAGTAATACTCTAGATAAAAAAGACGATGGAAATATAATACATAGTAGTACAGAAATATATGTGAAAAATATAGAGAAGATATAAAAATGGAAAAAAACATTAATAAAAATTTTTGCATATTGCAAAGATAAAATAACACCTCAATTTGGATGTGAAGAAAGATATTATAAGAAAGAAAAAAGACATAAGAAATATAAGAAATATAAAAAATCAAAATATAAGTATAAAAAACCAAGAAAAAGATATTATCTAAAAATTATAAACATAAAAGACCATATAGGAAAAAGAAATCTATAAAAGAATGTACTTGTTATAATTGTGAAAAAACTAGGACATTTAGCTAAAGATTGAAAATGACTAAAAATCCAAAAAAACAAACAAATATCAGAAATAAAAATAGAATATATGAAAATAGATTATATAGATTACAAATTAGAAAGTGAAGACAGTATATATGAAATTTCGGAGAATGAAACAGATAATGAAATAGATAGAGAATTAAATGAATCAAATGACTGAATAAAATATAAAAATGAATCAAATAACTGAAGAAGATATAAAAATGAATCAAATAACTAAAGAAGATATAAAAACAATAACAAAGGAAGAAAATTTAAATTAAGAAGTAACTGACCAAAAAATAATATTTGACAGTCATATATTTGAAAAATAAAAGGAAAAGAGTTAGACCTAAGTGTAGAAAAAATATTTAAAATACCAAAAATAAAAAATATATTTAGTAGAAGAAAAGAAAAATACTGTGTAGTAAGCCAAAAGGAATATGTAATAGACTGTAGATATGCAAAAGGTAGAGCTAGTATACCACTAGTAACAAAAAGTATAATTAATAAAGAAATAAATGATATAAAAAGTAAAGACCCAATAAAATATGTACACCTTGAAGGAACAGAGATATTAATAAAAACATGTTTTAGAGAAGGAATAGATACACCAATAGAATTATATTTAGCAGATGATAGAATTATAAAACCTATAGAAAAAAGTATAATAATTGATATAAAAGGAAATTTAATATACCAAAAATTTAAATTTATAATAAATATAAATTATTCAGTTGTAATAACAGATAAAAACATAGATAAATCATTAGTGTTATATTGGAAAACATCAGGGATAGAACTAACCCCAGGAAGTAAAATATTTACAGCAAGATATAAAAATCTATATGTATTAACAACAAAACATAAACTAACAGAAAAAAATAAAATTAATAAAATACAAGTAGAAAGTCCTTTCGTACAATTTGCAAAAAAAATTGATAACAATGATTATAGTTACAAAGACATAGATATTGAAGAAGATTTAGAAATAATAAATGATAGAATAAGTACAAATAAAATAATAGATTTTGAAAAACTAGAATCATCAGGATCATCAAAAAGAATAAATTATGAAATAATTTCAACAGTTAATTTAACTCAATAATATATAATGGGAACAATAAATGAAAAACAATATTTAATACTTCTAAATACAGGACAAGAAAAAAATTATATAGCAAAATATCTAGTAAAAAATGAAGAAATAAAATCTAATAATAATATTGCCTAGATCTATCAAAAAGTTTAGTAACTATTAAAGAAACAATAGAAAAAGAAATAATAATAGGAGTTAGAAAAATAAAAATAGAATTTGAAATAAAGGAAGATATGCAAAAAACAGACATAATATTAGGAATAAAATAGTTAGAACAAGTAAAACCATACAATATAGAACATACACAATTAATCATAGTATAAAAACCCAGTGAAGATCCATTAAAAAGATGGGAAAAACATAAAACTACTCTAAAAATAGAGCTAATACATAAAAATAGTATAATAACCCAGAAATCATTAACATATAATTTTGATAATTTAAAATGCATATAAATGAATTATTAAAAAAATAATACATATAAAAAAAGTAATAGTAAACACAATAGTCCATCATTTATAGAAAATAAACATAGTGAACAAAAAAGAGGAAAAAATGGAATGGTTATTGATTATAGAAACCTAAATGCAAAAACTATGACATATAATCCAATACCAAATAAGATATTAAAAATAAGACAAATACAAGGATAT
>NC_061114.1:151489259-151496199 GCF_002878395.1 Capsicum annuum | reverse complement strand
ATATCCTTGTATTTGTCTTATTTTTAATATCTTATTTGGTATTGGATAATTATATGTCATAGTTTTTGCATTTAGGTTTCTATAATCGATAATCATTCTACTTTTTCCTCTTTTTTGTTCACTATATTTATTTACTATAAATTCTGAACTATTGTGTTTACTATTACTTTTTTTTATGTATTGTTTTTCTAATAATTCATCTATTTGCATTTTAATTCTTTTAAATCATCAAAATTATATGTTAATGGTTTCTGGGTTAATATACTATTTTTATCTATTAGCTCTATTTTTACAGTAGTTTTATGTTTTTCCCATCCTTTTAATGGATCTTCATTGTATAATTTTTTTAATTTTTTCTTTATTATTTCTACCTTATCTATTGAAAATATAGTTATTTCTTCTTTATTTATTGTAAATATAACTAGTTCTATTGTGTCTTCAATATTTTTTATATTTTCTAATTTTTGTGTGATTTTTTTACTTCCTTTTATCTAATCAGTTTTCTTTCTTATTTTATTAATAACTCATTTCGCTCTTACTTTTTCTTTACATGGTGTCGTAAACCACCAGTGTGTTTTAGTTATTATATGTGGATATAATTTATCTAAAAATTGCATTCCTAAAAGCATATCTTTTGATATTAGTTCATAATTATAGATTTCTTCTATTGTTAATATCTTATCCCATACTTGTATTTTTACATTTCTAGCCTTATAAGTAATTAAGCTTCCTTTGTTATTAAATCCTCTAACTACTATTGGTGTTTTTAATTTATCCCACTTACTATTTGGTAAACAATTATATCTACATAAATTGGCTTCTGCTCTTGTATCTATCATAGGCGTATAATATCTGTTGTAATATTCTTCTGCTATTATCTTTATTAATACATATATTTTCATATCACGTCCGAGTTCTTTTTATTAATAATTTTCCCCAATTATATGTTATGGTTAATTGTGTATGTTTATATTGTATGGTTTTACTTGTTCTAACCATTTTATTCCTAATATTATGTCTGCTTTTTGCATATCTTCCTTTATTTCAAATTCTATTTTTATTTTTCTAACTCCTATTATTATTTCTTTTTCTGTTGTTTCTTTAATAATTATTAAACTTCTTGGTAGATCTGAGCATATATTACTATTACATTTTAGTTCTTCATTTTTTACTAGATATTTTGCTATATAATTTTCTTCTTGTCCTGTATTTAGAAGTATTAAATATTCTTTTTCATTTATTATTCCCATTATATAATATTGAGTTAAATTAACTGTTGAAGTTATTTCATAATTTTTTCTTTTTGATGATCCTGATGATTCTGGTTTTCAAAAGTTATTCTTTTTGTTGAACTTATTCTATCATTTATTATTTCCAAATCTTCTTCTATATCTATGTCTTTGTAACTATAATCATTGTTATCAATTGTTTTTACAAATTATTCGAAAAGACTTTCTATTTGTATTTTATTAATTTTATTTTTTCCCATTATTTTATGCTTTGTTGTTAATACATATAGATTTTTATATCTTGATGTAAATATTTTACTTCCTGGGGTATGTTCTATCCCTGATATTTTTCAATATAATGCTAATGATTTATCTATATTTTTATCTGTTATTGCCACTGAATAATTCGCACTTATTATAAAATTAAATTTTTGGTATATTAAATTTCCTTTTATAGCAGTTATTATATTTTTTTCTATAGGTTTTATAATTCTATCATCTGCTAAATATAATTCTATTGGTGTATCTATTTCTTCTCTAAAATATGCTTTTATTAATATCTATATTCCTTCAAGGTGTACATATTTTATTGGGTCTTTACTTTTTATATAATTTCTTTATTAATTATTCTTTTTGTTACTAGTGGTATACTAGATCTACCTTATGCATATCTACAGTCTATTACATGTTCTTTTTGGCTTACTACATAATATTCTTCTTTTCTTCTGCTAAATATATTTTTTATTGTTGGTATTTTAAATATTTTTTCTGCACTTAGGTCAAACTTTTTTCTTTTTATTTCTTCAAATATATTGCTGTCAAATATTACTTTTTGGTCTATTTCTTTTCATTTAAATATTCTTCCTTTATTATTATTATTTTTATGTCTTCTTTAGTTATTTGATTCATTTTTACATCTTCTTCATTCATTTGATTCATCTAATTCACCATCTATTTTGTTATCTGTTTCATTCTCCGAAATTTCATATATACTGTCTTCACTTTCTAATTTGTAATCTATATAATCTATTTGCATATATTTTGTATTTTCTATTTTTATTTCTGATATTTGTTTCTTTTTTTGATCTTTAGGCATTTTACAATCTCTAGCTAAATGTCCTAGTTTTCCATAATTATAACAAGTACATTCTTTTATAGATTTCTTTTTCCTATATGGTCTTTTATGTTTATAATTTTGTACATAATATCTTTTTCTTGGTTTCTTATACTTATATTTTGATTTTTTGTAGTTCTTATATTTCTTATGTCTTTTTCTTTTCTTATAATATCTTTCTTCACCTCCAAATTGAGGTGCTATTTTATCTTTGCAACATGCTAAATTTTTTATTAATATTTTTTCTATTTTTATTTCTTCTCTATATTTTTCACATATATTTCTATACCATTGTTGTAGAAATTTTATTCTTGCTCCTAGGGTATCTACTATTTTTACTTCATCCCAATTTTTTATTATTTTTGAACTAAATGGTTCGGATAATTTACTAAAATATAATTTCCTTATATCCTTACTTTCCTTTGTATTATATGTTCCTTTATAATTATATTCTTTAAAGGCGCACGTATATTCATCTATATAACACATATTATATTTTGCTAATTTTAACATTAAATTCCTATTTGTATCTTTTTCTTTATTTTGTTCTTCTTCTTCTGTTGTCACACTGCTAAATTCATCTCTTATAGCTATTTCATATTTTTTAATATTTTTGTTGGTGATATTTTAGTAGTTTTTGATATTCCTTCTGTTTTTTTATTAGATCTTAATACTTTTTTACTTTCTTCGGCTAGGTTTAAAAATCATAATTTTACTGTTCCTATTAATATTCTTTCTATTTATTATGGTGTATTTCTTGTATCTATATTATTATCTAATAATTATTTTGACATGTATCCTACCCATAGTTGTATTGTTTTATTTGTGTCTATAACACAGTCTAAATCTAAAAAGTTATAATTTTTATGAATTATTTGTTTTGGTGTCTATTTATTATATTCATCTTTTAGATTGTATCTTTTAAACTTGCTTTTGTAATTATATGTTGGCTTTCTTATTTCTGATATACTAGGTATTATATTTCCATCATCTTTTTTTATCTAGAGTATTTACTTCTGTATTTATTAGCTCTAGATTTTTTTTATTAATTACTTCTTGTTCTTCATTAATTTCTAGTTTTTCTATGTTTTCTAGAATTTCTGTATATGTTTCACTATCTTCCGAGTCATAATTATCTGTTTCTTCAGCATCTGTTGTATTTATTTTAATTCACTGGTTTCTAATTATTTATTTTTTATTTTTAATTTTTCTTTAAATTGATTTATCTTGTTTAATAATTTTTATTCTTTATCCTTTTCTTTTCTTTCTTTCTTTCTTTTTTCATACAGATCTTTTATCATTTGTAGTTCTTTTTCTAGTTCAGCAATCCTACTATTTTTAGTTTCTTCTATTTTTGGTATTTCTTCTGTAGTTTGTTGTTTTATATTATCCATTTTCTTTTTTTTTCTGTCTATCTCCATGGCTGTCAATTTATCTTCTAATTTAATTCTTCTTTTTCTAACATTAAGTATAAATGTTCACCTATTTTCTTATATCTTCTTCCTAAATTAGAAAATACTATTTTGGTTTTTAATCCTTCGTGATTTTCATATGTTTTTTCATCAATTATAAATTTTTCTTTGTTCATTTTATTTAAATGTTTATATGTCATGTTGATATATCTATTTGTGATTCTAAATATGATATTTTTTCTTTTTGTGAATTCATTGATATTTGACATACTCCTACAATCATGTTATATTGCAGTCTTTCTTTTTTTACTTTTAATTCTCTTTGTCTTTCAGATATTATTTCTTTTAGTTCTTTATATTTTTAAAATTTTGTTATGTTATTCATCTTTACAATATTTAAAATATTTTAGTGGATATCAAAATTTGATTTTATCGTATTAGGTGGTATATATCTCATTCTTCTAGATTTTAAATGAATTATCAATTTTGCCTCATTGCTAGATATTAAGGTAATTAAGTAAGCTAATATGTGGAGATTTTCTTTTGTTTTATTTAACTTCATATATTTTGTGTAGTAACTAGTTAATGTTTCTTTAATTTTTCTAAAAGCTTCTATATTTTTAAATGGTCTTCTCATATTTAATAAATAAATAACAATGTAATTAATAATAACTCATAAAAAATAAATACAATTAAATTAACATTTCTATTTTTTCTCATAATTAACACATACTTATTATTACATTTTTTAAATAACGTGGCTCTGATACCAATTGTAGGGGGTGCGGATAACTTGGGTAACTTGCGTGAATAACTTGTAATTGGATAACAAATAGATAACTAGTACATTGTAGGGGATGCGGATAACTTGGGTAACTTGCGTGGATAACATGTAATTGGATAACTAATAGATAACTAGTACATACAAGTTCTATCATGTTAATTGAAATACTATGGTGGTGCGGATAATTTGGATAACTTGTAATTGGATAACTAATAGATAACTAGTTCTGCTAATTTTGGTATATATTCTCTTACCTGATTTACTAATTCTAAGAACGATTGTAATTTCTTTTTTTGTATCTAACTCTTCTTTTGAATTTATTATTTTTTGTACTATATGTTGTTGCAATTTTACTCCACTCTTATCTATTTGTATTCCTAAAAATTCTATCTGATTTTTCATAATTTCAGCTTTCTTTTCGCTTAAGCTTATTTCTGATTTTTCTATTATATCTGTAAATTGTTCTAGTAATTGTTCAAAATAACTATCTATAAAATGTTGATATCTACCTGGTGCATTTTTATATCCAAATGGTAATACGTTTCATTCATAAAATCCTTGTGGTATCGTAAATGGAGTTAATTCCTTAAAATCTTCATCTAACTTTAAGTGGTAAAATCCTGATTTACAGTCAAATTTACTAAAGTAGTTATATCCTTGTATTTGTCTTATTTTTAATATCTTATTTGGTATTGGATTATATGTCATAGTTTTTGCATTTAGGTTTCTATAATCAATAACCATTCTACTTTTCCTCTTTTTTATTCACTATGTTTATTTTCTATAAATGCTGGATATTGTGTTTACTATTACTTTTTTATATGTATTATTTTTTTAATAATTCATTTATATGCATTTTAAATTATTTTAAATTATCAAAATTATATGTTAATGGTTTCTGGGTTATTATACTATTTTTATGTATTAGCTCTAGTTTTTGAGTAGTTTTATGTTTTTCCCATCTTTTTAATGGATCTTCACTGTATAATAGTATTAATTTTTTCTTTATTATTTCTACCTTATCTATTGAGAATATAGTTATTTCTTCTGTATTTATTGAAAATATAACTTGTTCAATTGTGTCTTCAGTATTTTTTATATTTTCTAACTTTTGTGTGAATTTTTAACTTCCTTTATCCAATCAATTTTCTTTCTTATTTTATTAATAACTCTTTTTGCTCTTACTTTTTGTTTACATGGTGTCGTAAACCACCAGTGTGTTTTAGTTATTATATGTGGGTATAATTTATCTAAAAATGGCATTCCTAAAAGCATATCTTTTGATGTTAGTTCATAATTATATATTTCTTCTATTGTTAATATCTTATCTCATACTTGTATTTTTTACATTTCAAGCCTTATAAGTAATTAAGCTTCCTTCGTTATTAAATTCTCTAACTACTATTGGTGTTTTTAATTTATCCCATTTACTATTTGGTAAATAATTATATCTACAGAAATTAGCTTCTGCTCTTGTATCTATCATAGGCGTATAATATCGGTTGTAATATCCTTCTACTATTATCTTTATTAATGCATATATTTTCATATCATGTCAAATTTCTTTTTATTAATAATTTTCCCCTATTATATGTTATGGTTAATTGTGTATATTTATATTGTATGGTTTTACTTGTTCTAACCATTTTATTCCTAATATTATGTCAATTTTTTGCATATCTTCCTTTATTTCAAATTTTATTTTTATTTTTCTAACTCCTATTATTATTTCTTTTTTCTGTTGTTTCTTTAATAGTTATTAAGCTTCTTGGTAGATCTGGGCATATATTACTATTACATTTTATTTCTTCATTTTTTACTAGATATTTTGCTATATAATTTTTTTCTTGTCCTGTATTTAGAAGTAATAAATATTCTTTTTTAATTTATTGTTTCCGTTATATAATATTGAGTTAAATTAACTGTTGAAGTTATTTCATAATTTTTTTTTTGATGATCCTAATGATTCTAGTTTTTCAAAAGCTATTCTTTTTGTTGTACTTATTCTATCATTTATTATTTCCAAATCTTCTTCTATATCTATGTCTTTGTAACTATAATCATTGTTATCAATTGTTTTTACAAATTGTTCGAAAGGACATTCTATTTGTATTTTATTAATTTTATTTTTCCCATTATTTTACGTTTTGTTGTTAATACATATAGTAGTATATCATCTATGTATACTACACAATTAGGTAATTGTTCAAAATAACTATCTATAAAATGTTGATATCTACCTGGTGCATTTTTATATCCAAATGGTAATACGTTTCATTCATAAAATCCTTGTGGTACCTTAAATGGAGTTAATGTCTTAAAATCTTCATCTAACTTTAAGTGATAAAATCCTGATTTACAGTCAAATTTACTAAAGTAGTTATATCCTTGTATTTGTCTT
>NC_061114.1:151282176-151486259 GCF_002878395.1 Capsicum annuum | reverse complement strand
ATTTATTTCTTTATTAATTATTCTTTTTGTTACTAGTGGTATACTAGCTCTACCTTTTGCATATCTACAGTCTATTACATGTTCTTTTTGGCTTACTACACAATGTTCTTCTTTTCTTCTACTAAATATATTTTTTATTGTTGGTATTTTAAATATTTTTTCTACACTTAGGTCTAACTCTTTTCCTTTTATTTCTTCAAATATATTGCTATCAAATATTACTTTTAGGTCAGTTCCTTCTTCATTTAAATTTTCTTCCTTTGTTATTATTTTTATATCTTCTTCAGTTATTTGATTCATTTTT
The DNA here is from genome assembly GCF_002878395.1 of Capsicum annuum. NCBI lineage: Eukaryota > Viridiplantae > Streptophyta > Magnoliopsida > Solanales > Solanaceae > Capsicum > Capsicum annuum. The sequence goes on along the minus strand of NC_061114.1, from coordinate 151,485,955 downwards.
ATATTTTCTTCAGTCATTTGATTCATCTAATTCCCTATCTATTTCACTATCTATTTAATTCTCCAAAATTTCATATATATTATCTTCACTTTCTAATTCGTAATCCATAAAATCTATTTGCTTATATTCTATATTTTCTATTTTTATTTTTGATATTTTTTTCTTTTTTGAATTTTTAAGCATTTTACAATCTCTAGCTAAATTTCCTAGTTTTCCATAATTATAACAAGTACATTCTTTTATAGATTTCTTTTTCCTATATGGTCTTTTATGTTTATAATTTTTTACATACTATCTTTTTCTTGGTTTCTTATGCTTATATTTTGATTTTTTGTATTTCTTATATTTCTTATGTCTTTTTCTTTTCTTATAATATCTTTCTTCACTTTCAAATTGAGGTATCTAGGGTATCTACTATTTGTAGAAATTTTATTCTTGCTCCTAGGGTATCTACTATTTTTGCTTCATCCCAAGTTTTTATTAATTTTGAATTAAAGGGCTCAGGTAATTTACTAAAATATAATTTTCTTATCTCCTTACTTTCTTCAGTATTATGTGTTCCTTTATAATAATATTCTTTAAATGGGCACGTATATTCATCTATGTAACACATATTATATATTGCTAATTTTAACATTAAATTTCTATTTGTTTCTTTGTTTGTTCTTCTTCTTCTTCTTCTTCTTCTTCTTCTGTTGTGATACTGCTAAATTCATCTCTTATAGCTATTTCATATTTTTCAATAATTCTGTTGGTGATATTTTAGTAGTTGTTAATGTTTCTTCTGTTTTTTATCAGATCTTAATACTTTTTTACTTTCTTGGGATAGGTTTAAAAACCATAATTTTATTATTCCTATTAATATTCTTTCTATATATTCTGGTGTATTTGTTGTATCTATATTATTAACTAATAATTGTTTTGACATGTATCCTACCCATAGTTCTATTGTTTTATTTGTGTCTATTACGTAGTCTAAATCTAAAAAGTTATAATTTTTATAAATTATTTATTTTGGTATCCATTTATTATATTTATCTTTTAGATTATATCTTTTAAACTTACTTTTGTAAGTATATGTTGGCTTTCTTATTTCTAATGTACTAGGTATTATATTTCCATCGTCTTTTTTATCTAGAGTATTTACTTTTGTATTTGTTAGTTCTAGATTTTTTTTATTAATTACTTCTTGTTTCTCATTAATTTTTAGTTTTTCTATATTTTTTAGAATTTCTGTATATGTTTCACTATCTTCCGAGTCATAATTATCTGTTTCTTCAGCATCTATTGTATTTATTTCTAATTCACTGGTTTCTAATTCTTTATTTTTTATTTCTAATTTTTTTAAGTTGATTTATCTCATTTAATAATTTTTGTTCTTTATCCTTTTCTTTTTTTCTTTCTGTCTTTTTTTCATATAGGTCTTTTAGTATTTATAGCTCTTTTTCTCGTTCAGCAATCCTACTATTTTTAGTTTCTTCTATTTTTTGTATTTCTTCTGTAGTTTATTGTTTAATATTATCTATTTCCTTTTTTCTGTCTATCTCTTCATTTTCGTTTTTCTATTCGTATCATGGCTGCCAACTTATCTTCTAATTTTAATTCTTTTTTTTCTAATATTAAGTATAAATGTTTACCTATTTTCTTATATCTTCTTCCTAAATTAGAAAATACTATTTTTATTTTTAATCCTTTGTGATTTTCATATGTTTTTTGTCTATTATAAATTCTTCTTTGTTCATTTTATTTAAATGTAAATAGGTCATGTTGATATATATATATTCTAGACTATCTATTTGTGATTTTAAATATGATATTTCTTCTTTTTGTGAATTTATTGATTTTTGACATACTCCTACAATCATGTTCTATTGTAGTCTTTCTTTTCTTATTTTTAATTTTCTCTGTTTTTCAGATATTATTTGTTTTAGTTCTTTATATTTTTGGAATTTTTTTATGTTATTCATCTTTACAATATTTAAAATATTTTGGTGGATATCGAAATCTGATTTTATCATAATTAGGTGGTATATATCTTATTCTTCTAGATTTTAAATGAATTATTATTTTTTCCTCATTGCTAGATATTAAGGTAATTAAGTAAGCTAATCTGTGGGGATTTTCTTTTGTTTTATTTAGGGTCATAGATTCTGGGTAGTAATTAGTTAAAGTTTTTTTAATTTTTCTAAAAACTTCTATATTTTTAAATGGTTTTCTCATATTTAATAAATAAATAATAACAAAATTAATAATAGCTCATAAACAATAAATACAATTAAAATAACATTTCTAATTTTTCTCATAATTAACACATACCTACTGTTACATTTTTTAAATAACGTGACTCTGATACCAATTGTAGGGGGTGCGGATAACTTGGGTAACTTGCGTGAATAACTTGTAATTGGATAACTAATAGATAACTAGTACATAGTAATATTTTAATATTTCTAGATTTATTATCTCCGCTTAGATATTAATAGTCTACAAAAGCTATTATAAGGCATTTACATACCTTCTCTCTCATTCGCGATGAAGGGTTAACCCGATCGAGCCCTTTTTATTCGATGCATGCGCGACCATCAATGAAATATTTACAATAGCCAAGCTCATTTACCTTCATGTTCACAGCAAAGTGCCTATATTCACAAAGGGTCATTCCCAGGAGCCTTCACATTCGTGGCCCTTCAGCCCCGCATTCGCAAAGGGCATTGCCTTGGCAGTATATATACTTCTTTTCCTCAATTTTCATAGTTATTTCTTGCCCATTTCTGCCATTTTACCTAGGATCTCAAGAAAATTATGGAAATCATTGATTAAGATAAGAATGTGTAGAGGATGATGAAATGTCCATTTTTCATTAATTTCTTTGTAAGGTTCTGCCAAAATCCTCCATGTAATTCTTTTTTCCCCTTTTTTCCTTAATATTTTGGGGATGATTTGAGCCCCGATTTACACTTCATCGGTGCTCAACCTTTAAGCATATATTTCTTATCCTTCAAGGTACGTCATAATGGATACAATTTTGGAATTTCATTAGCGGACTCCATGGACTTATTTTTTACCCAAGTTGGTCTTAGAGTTTTATATTGTATGAGTATTTTCTTGCTTGTAATTATATATAGATTATTATTTTGATAGAGAAGCAACATTTTGGGATTGTGGATAGAGGATGAGTGATTTATGGGCAATTCTAGATTATGGTTCGCCATGGAGGTAGGCTTTAACCTACTTTACTCTACAAAATTGTGTAGTGTATAGATTACATGATAGGCAGGGATTATAGGATGATATTATGGTTATTATATCCTAGCTTAACCTATTTAGGTAATTAAGGTAAAAATTTGACCCAAACCTTAGTCTATAATACTTGTAATATCCTTAGGTTTCTATCACCCTTGATTATAGACATGATTAACAATAGATTGTTTTTAATGATACTTTAGTATAAGAATTACCATTTAACTTAAAATTTGGGTTAGTATTTACTAATTAAACCCTTGTAGTAGCTTTATATTCTTGTTTACCTCAGTCTCTAGGTTATGGTGTTAATATCATATCAAGTTATATATTATGGTTCCGAGGCCATGGTTATGGTACTATTTGAATACCAGGTTAGTACTTTATCCTTAGAAAGAAAATGGTTATAGTTATGGATGTGTAGATGCTTATGGTTATATTGTTTGGACACTGGTGATGTCATGCAAAGTTTTAGGCGCATTTATATTCACTTAGTGACATAATTCCAACAAAATCCTTAATTTTAGTACTATTTTCTAAAAATAGATTTATTTCCACTTTTTACTTTAAAATGGATTCTTTTACAATGGGAATCAAACCACCATATGTAATGATTTATGAGCTTTCAGAACTAAATGTACTATTTTGGAAATTAGATCGTGATTAATTCTAGCCCATTACTATTCCACTCTTTTACCACTACTAGTTACTTCAAATGATGAATATTTTGACCCTTTCTATGTTATTATACTGATTTAGTCTCAAACTTGATCTTGGGCAATGAATTTACATATTTACACTCTTTTAACCACAGTTTGAGTTAGTGCACTTATTATTGTTGTTACTATATATATATATATATATAGAGAGAGAGAGAGAGAGAGAGAAGGAGTAAATTGATTATAATGGTTATTGGAAGTCCTAGTTTGGGACTAGGTAGTGTATACGGCTATTCAGAGTCCTCTATGGGCCTCTTCGTCTGTGACCCACAGCACTAGAGAAGGATGGTTGCGATAGGTCCTACCTTTGTGAGCTACTGAGTAAGAAGAGGTGAATAAACTTGGTACATTATGGATCTCAAATTAGATATGATCTATTACTGGTTTATGTGCATTTATTCATTCATATGCAATGCCTATCATCAATATGATTGTTTGGTGCTTATATTTATCGTCCTTATGGAGAATTATATAGGTATATATATTATTATTATTGTTTGCTGAGTTCTTGCTTGCATTATTCAAGCTTATGGGGGCCAAGTTAGGTAATTATTTGTCCGAACTAGTTGATTAATTTATTGTTGGTTATTATGGTTAGTTCATAAAAGAATGGTTATGGATTGGTACTTGGGATTATCAATATATTTTTTATTTCTTTTGTTTCCATAGTAAGATATGTTATTGTTATATTATCTCGTGTTTAGTTATCCTTTGGTTAGAGACCCTAGTATGCTAGTATTAGCTTTTCTTTTTGTCTAGGATTCCTTAAGATGTTAGGTTTTCTTTTCTCAGGTTATTAACTTTGAGTTATTCCCTTATATATATATGAAACACCCTGGGTTTTGACTATTAGAAAATTTCTCGGTGTTGGCTTCTGGACATCATACAATTTGGGGTACTTCTCGTATGATGAGGTATGGTTTGGTTGGTCTTAGTTGTATGGTGAACAGTGTGGGTTGGTTGTTTTCTTTACAAGGTATGGTTGGAATATATAAGTCATAAGTTAGGGTACAAATAGTAAGGTATCAATCATATGTTGCCCTAGGTTTAGTCTATGTGCTTCTATTCTTCCTAGGGTAGGATTTCATTGTACTAATCATATTGTTGGGTACAGTTTGGCTTAGATGGTCGTATGTTGTACAATGTCGGGGTCCCAGAGTAATCTAAGAATACAAGATAAGGTTACCACTCTTACCCTAGGGTACGATTAGTATGGGATGGTCATACCATCCTACGAAAATTTTAAGCAGTGTAAGTTGGGGGTAATTTGGATATTTCTCCTCTTAACCTCTTAAGGCCCCACAAATCATAACACTCATGGGATATCATTTAACCTGTTTACAATCACTCAAACTCTTTTAAAATACTCTCAAATTCTCTCAAGGATTTTGAGTTAATAAAGGCTAGGGTTTTATTAATAGGATTATTTGGAGCTTACAAAGGTAACTCTCTGCCATCTTCGTAATCTAAGGTATATTACTCCTCCTTTATTGTTAGTTCTAAATAAAGGCATATTTTATGAATTGTTTTTATGGAATAAATGTTGTATGGTATGGGTTTTCTAATATATGTTGGGGGTTTTGGTTACAATGGTTGGTTATGGTTTTCCCATGTATTTTACTTATCGTTTTCATATTATTATGGTGGTTTGAACATTTGGTTGCATAGAAATGGTAAATTGGTACTTGGTTTTGTCTTTGGAAATACTGTACCCCCAATATGTTTGATAAAATGCCTATGAGAATGTTTTTGGTTAAATTGTTAGACTTTAATTGAACTATGGATGGTATAACTTGGTAATGGAACTCTAAATGGTATAAATGGTTGGGAATGGTCAAATGATAAGGTCTTAGTGGTTATGGTTGGTCTAATTGAAAAACTTATGAGGTACAAAGGAATCCCCCAAGTAAGCCTAATAATGATTACCTATGGAGTCCATGGGATTCCCCTAAGTCAACTTGATAATATAATCTATGGGTATATATGAATCTGTTATCTGTAAAAGGTCAGCTACGAAAATTGCTTTCAAGCTATAGTCCGTATGACGATACCACTACTTGTAGCCTTAGTTAATAATAAATAGAATTGATGGTTTAGTTGTATGATAATGTTTTAATTAGGCAATAGTAGTGAGGTGTGATAGCTAATCGTGAAGGTGTGAGTCCAATGGACGAACATTGGAAACTCATATTTGCCGATATAAGGATTGGTCATGGAAACCATATATGATAGTTATAAGGTGCATGGGAATCCCTTAAATACACTTGTACATATGTATCATTGAGAGCGAAGGGTACTCAAGAATCTCCTACTCCTATAGTATCTCTAATTTGTACAGCTATACGTATCGAGGTTCGTTCAGGGGGTTACACTAGACCCATATAGTTTATGGGTAATTCTAGGATGGTTAAGCTACACATACCCAGGTTAATGGTTTTAAAGGCCTGTGAAACTCAGTTTCCTTTCCCATCATGGTTGTATATATGTATGGTTGTGAATTTATATAGTTGTTTACTTGGTCTTAAAGGTTTGCATTATTTTATCCTTATCCTAAGTACATGCTAGCGTTTACCTGCTAACCCATTTTCGGGCAGCTGTATCCCTATGTATATTAAGAATCAGCCATTCTATTCCTCCTACTTAGTGATCGAATTTGAGATCAGCTCAGTTGGACTGAAATGGTGAGTTTTCATATTCTGGAAGGCTTTATTTCACCTCATGGATATTTTACATGCTTTGGTCATTGTATAGACTATGGTTTTGGATATGGTTGAGGGAATGTCTCGACTGAATATTATTTTACTTTCATTTAGAGGCTTTGTGGAACTACTATGGGTTGGTATGGATGGTGTCGATAGTGGTGTAAGTGTTAGTATTGTCATTGTTATTATGGCTGATATCATTTAACTGTATTTATGATTGTTCTATCCTATTATGTTATGGACTCGTACTTGGTTATTGTTTTAGTTTTGGTATGATTATTGGTTGGGTATTGGATGGTTGGACTTACTTGGGGTAGTCACGATTATAGACCAATCCCAGAGTGTGGAGTTGTACATAATTCTATCTTGTTATATATTCATAATTTATTTGACTCTGGGTATGCATTTGGTGGTTGGGTTGGGTTTTGAGTATGGTCCCAGATCCTGGTTGGACTTGGGATGCCTATTACACAAGGCCCCAATTCAGTTTGTGTCACGTTGGTATCAAAGCTTTATGTTCATGGTTAATTGGGAGTCCACAAATATATGTCAAGTAGAGTCTCTTTTAAGGGTGTGTAGCATGCCACACTCATAAAAATGAGGCTACAAGGCATTTAGAAATATTTCTCTTTATTTGTGTTCTATTTAAGCTTGGAGTCTAAGTCCTGGAATTTTCTTGAATTCCTATTTGTTCACTTTTAGATCATGCCTCGATGATCTGATGCGCATGAAAAATTCTTTGTCCTAATTAGGGACGATATTGATGGGACACGCTCCACTTATGGGATCCAGTTCCTGATTTCTCTGGAGTCCCATCTGTTCCTTCTAGTCCTCCTCAATCTACTTAGGCAAACATGGCAAATGTGGAGTTTCGTCAGTCGATTCATATGATTGCTTAGTTGGTAGATTCTCAGGCTGAGTGAGGTGCATCTGGTATTGCATTTTTTGAGGCGACAAGGGTCGGCCAGTTTATGAGGTTGAATCCTCCAACTTTTACTAGTTTTAAGGTAGAAGAGAATCCTTAAGGTTTTTTGGATGAGATGGAAAAGATCTTCAGGGTCATGCAGGCCACAAATGTGGAAGGGGTGAGTTTTGTTGCCTATCAGCTAAAGGATTTGGTATACCAATGGTAAAAGGAATGGGATCAGGCAAAGGGTGAGGTTGATGAGTCATCTCCATAGGAGACTTTTTCCAATGGATTTTTGGACTACTTCTTTCCTCGGGAGTTAAGGGAAACAAAAATAAAGTAATTTGTTAATATGTTTTAGGGAAAGATATCAGTCAAGGAGTATGACTTGAAGTTTCACCATCTGTCTTGGTATGCTATGAAATTGGTGTCTAATATGAGGGCTAAGATGAGAAAGTTTGCTTCCAGACTGTCTTATGAGTTGATCCTTGAAAGCAAGACTACATTTTTGATTAAAGAACATGGATATCTCTAGGTTGGTTATTCATATGGATTAGGTGAAGGAGGAAAAGAGAAAACAGACTGAGATATGGGAAAGGTAGGGTAAGAAGTTCAGGTTCTCTAAGAAGAGTGGACAACAAAAAAGTGATCGAGATGGTGGTAAGTGGCCAAAGAAAAAGTGGGGGCATTCTAGTACCTTTTTCATAACCAATGTTCCCAACCCTAAGCAGTCGGGTGGTAGGCGTCAGCAGGGTGGCGATACTTTAGGCCACAGGGTGTCCAATCTCAAGCTAGTGGGCCTCAGTCATCCTTATTATGTCCTTCTTGTAGGTTCTATGATTGGTTACATTAAGGCTTCTGTGATGAGGGGAGGGATAGGTGTTTCAAATATGGGTAGCCATACCATATGCTTGGAAATTATCCGGTTTGTAAGGTTATGTTAAGAGCGATTAGGGTTTTGATTGCTTTTTCATTTACTCTTACACCAAAGGGTGATATTCTTACATCTATCTCTACTTTTGGTATCGACACAGTCCAAAATAAATTATATGCACTCGCTACCCTACAGGAGTCCGAGGCGTCGCCTAACGCGCGACTGGTATGTTGAAACTCTTTTTTAGGGATGTTTATTTTTTATTTAATCTGGGTCTTCTCTTTTTTTTATGGCCCTATTTATGGCTGTGTATTTTGGTTTTAGTCCCGAGGTTATTTTGGACCCTTTTTTATTTCTATCCCGGTAGGTGACTCCGTGGTTACTAAGAGAGTCTATAGAGGGTATGTAGTATCTGTTTGAAGTAAAGAGACTTTGGTGGATTTATATGAATTAGATATGGTGCATTTTGATGTTATTTTTGGTATGGATTGGTTACACTCTCTTTTCGAATCCTTAAATGTCAGACCAGTAAGGTTGTCTTTAGCTTCTCTGGTGAACCACTTAATAAATGAGAGGGTGGTTCTCTATCTCCTAAGGGAAAATTTATATCATATCTTAGAGCTTGGAGATTAATCTCCAAAGGATTTCTCTACAATTTATTCTAGGTTAAAGATTCTAACTCAGAAGGTACTTCTTTGCATTCGATTTCGGTAGTGAATGAGTTTCTTGAGGTCTTTCTTGATGACCTTCCTGGTGTTCCTCCAGATAGGGAGATAGAATTTGGGATGATTTGGTTTTAGACACCCATACAGTATCTATTCCTCCGTATAGAATGGCTCTAACTGAGTTGAGGGAACTCAAGAAGAAACTTAAGGATCTCTTGGATAAGGGTTTCATCCATCCTAGTGTGTCCTCGTGGGGTACACCGGTGTTATTCATGTGTAAGAAGGATAGTTTCCTTCGAATGTGTATAGACTATTGACAACTGAATAAGGTGACAGTTATGAACAAGTATCCTCTTCTTAGAATAGATGACTTGTTTAATCAGTTGCAAGGTACCAAATTCTTTTCTAAGATAGATCTTTAGTCTGGGTATCATCTGCTTAAGATTAGGGAGGTGGATATCTCAGAGACGATATTCCATACCTAGTATGGGCACTTTAAGTTCATGGTTATGTCATTTGGTTTGACTAATACCCCAACAACATGCATGGATTTAATAAACAGAGTCTTCCATCAGTTTTTGAATCTTTTATCATTGTGTTCATTGATGAAAGTTTGGTCTACTCTAAGAGTGAGGTAGATTATGCCAATAACCTACGTGTGGTGTTGCAGATTCTAAAGGACCAACAATTGTATGCCAAATTCTCTAAATATGAATTTTGGTTGAACACTATCACTTTTCTAGGTCATATTAATTCTAGTAAGGGGATCATGGTGGATCTACAGAAGGTTGTAGTGGTTAAAAGATGGCCTAGACCCACGACTCCAACTAACATTTAGAGATTCTTAGGCATGGATGGGTATTATAGGAGGTTTGTGGAAAGTTTCACGATAATAGTTGCCCCATTGACTAAGTTAACTCAGAAAAAGGTAAAGTTCTCTTGGTCGGATACTTGTGAGGGTAGTTTCGAGAAGCTGAAGGATAAGCTAACTTTGGCTCCGATTTTGAATTTATCAAAAGAAATTAAGGGGTTTATCATTTATTATGATGCATCCCAGGCGGGGCTTGGTTCTGTTCTGATGCAACATGGGAAGGTGATAGCCTATATTTCTAGGCAGTTGAAGGTGCATGGGAGAAATTATCCTACTCATGACTTGGAGCTGTTAGCCATGGTGTTTGCATTGAAACTCTGGCAGAACTATTTATATGTAGTGTACGTGGATATCTTCTTGGATCATAAGAGACTACAGTATATGTTCACTTAGAAAGAATTGAATCTCAAACAAAGAAGGTGGCTTGAGCTTCTCAAAGATTATGACATGAGTCTTTACTACCATCCAAGTAAGGCTAATGTTATTGCTGATGCTCTTAGTAGGTTTTCCCTGGAGAGTTTAGCTCATGTAGATAAGGAGAGGTGGGAGTTGTTGAAGGGTATTCACCCTTTGGCTAATCTTAGAGTTCTTCTTTTAGACTCCAAAAATGGTGGTGTGTTGGTACAGGAAATGGTTCGATCATTTTTTGGTGCAGAGATCAAGGAGAAGTAAATAATAGATCCTATCTTGATGAAAATCAAGGGTGATGTAGGTGGGTAAAAGGTAATGGTGTTTGAGATTAGTGGTGATGGTACCTTGCGGTACCAAGGGAGGATGTGAGTTCTAGACGTCGATGGTTTGCGAGAAAGAGTATTGGTCGAGGCACATGAATCATGCTATGTTGTTCATCCCAGTTCAATAAAAATATATCATTATCTCTGGAAGATGTATTGGTGGAATGTTATGAAGAGTGATATGGCTGATTTTTTGGCCAAACACATGGTGTGTCAACGAGTGAAAGTCAAGCACATAAGTCTTGGGGGTTTGTATCTGATACAATCCAAATGACCATCATAGGTTTTGATTACATCATTGGATGCCAATACTTGAAGATTCAAGCTTTGGTCATCTCGAGGACACAAAAGCAGCATGGAGGACCCATGTTGGATACTCAAGAGAGCAATTTCATGTGTGGAGGGTTGCTTGGAGGTGTGGAATGATGAATACCTGATAACACAAGTGTTGAAGTGTTTTGGAGAGCCTTAAAATCCAAAACACTCCAAGGCAGCCCCTATTTGACACACCAAAACCACTCCTTTGTTCCCTTTTCATTAAGGGTGTTTTAGACATTTTCCTAATGCAATAGTTTAACCTATAATTTGATAACTTAGGCCACTTTTCATTCCTTAGTTTTTGAAGATGAATGATTGAAAGAACTCATCTCTTAAGAGAGAGTGTCAAACTGTAACTAGGGTAGCACTTAGTGTAGAAGCACTAGTGTTGCATTTTGGCTAGAAACGTTGGTGCTTGAGTGGTGGATTCCCTCTTGTGTCTATGTAAGATTGTGGTGTTACTATTGTAATTCTTAGGGGTTCTTGCATTTGATACATCCTTTAGTTCATACTTCTTATAATAGTAAATATCTCACTATCTATCTTCTTTATCGCATTTTTCGTATTTATTTCTTGCATTCTTGGTTTCGTATTGCTGCCATAGCTTAGTTTCCATCTTGTTATCATGTGTTGGTGGCTGTCCTATATCATTTGGTATCTGAGGGACGATTGATTTCATTCCTACGAAATCAATCTTGGGCTTGTTAACTCGAAAAATACAAAAAAAGGGTGTTGAAAAAATAAAAATCCAAAAAAGAAACATTATGTCCCATTTTTGGTCTTTGGCCAAAATTTTGAACTTAGATTTAGGAGATTTTTATGTGTTTTGGTTGTTTAATGTTAGCCCCTTCTTCAATAACACTAATTGAGTCTAGATCCGAATTTTGAGTTGTTCTTGAAATTTGAAGGTTGCTGTTTTTTGAGGATTAATGGCTTGAAAATGTGTTGTTGATGTTATTGTTGAATATGCGGGTTTGAAAATATGTTGTTGTTGTTGCGGAGTTCAACATAAGCTAAAAGAAACAAAAATCATTCAATTTGGAGCTCATTTGGTTTGGTTTCCATTCTTGAATGTTCTTGTTGTTCTTCATGTTTTGTTGAAGAAGAATCCTCAAAGGAGGTAGTTTGATCTAAAAATCAAGTGAAAGAAAGAGTGGTCTTTGTTTTTCTTGTAATCATTTTCAAGACCAAACAAAAGGAGAAAGTAGACAATAGGTGTTTCAAAAAGCCCTGTTGCCAAAAAGGAGAAAAGACATTTTTCAAGGTTGACAAAAGAGGAAAGGAGACAAGACCCTCAAAAAGGCTGTCTTGCAAAAAAGGTGCAAGAAAGTCAAAGCTTCTTGAATTTTGAAAAGCGCTCCAAAGTCTTGTTTGGCCTACTATAGCTGAAAATCCATTCTTCTAAATTGGAGATTGAACAATTCAAGTTGAATTTTTTTTTAAAATTTCAACAACTCCCAATGCCCAATCCAATGCTGGCACGTCACCACCCTCTAAAAATGACCTAGTTTCTTTTTCCCTGTTTCTTTAGTTTTATTTGTTAGTTCTAGTACTAATTTACAAGCTAGTAATCACCTACTAGATTGTGAGTTGGTTTTGAGTCCGTTTCTTCGTGTTTGCGTTCCTTGTGTGCCTTTTGTCTTTTTGATTCGTTGTAAATCCTTGGCTTAAGTCTGAACCAGATTTTATTTGAGCTTTTAAAAAAAAAATCCAATCTAGACAAGAGTAGAACTCACCACTCAAGGACCGCAGAGTACAACTTACAACATTTGTGAGGTATCCAAAAAGAGGAGAGTGTGAGGATACTTTTTGGGCTAACTAGTTTGTTGTTTTCTTATTGTTGTCTTTTATTAGGTACCATGGATAAAAATGTTGTTAAGGCTATCTTGGCCTCTATCGAAGCTCTCAACCGTAAGTGTGAAAGGATACACATTATTTTTTCATGAATAAATGAAAGGTTGGGTTGCATGAGAGGTGAACAAGTGGGATGCCAAGCCACAAACCAAAGTGATGGCCGCACCTCATGTGAGCTACAAGGTAAACATTCTATCTCCTACACTCCTACAAATGTAGAATGTTATGATATGGCTAGTAGTAACCATGTGGATGTAGTTGGTGGTTTGCTTAGAGGAGAATTGCATGAGTCTACCCTTTGCGATACTCTTGGTATTGCTAGGTTGCATAAAGACCAAACTCTTGTTGTAGGTACGCAAGCACTAGTTGATCCTATAGATGACAAAATTGATTCTTCTCGTAAGAATGATTTATGTCTTCCTAGTGCTAGCACTTATAACTTAAATAGCGCCCTATCGTCGAGTGATAAGAGTATTCACACACTAGTTGACCCTTGTGAAAACCAAGGTGAGTCTACATTGGTATGTGAGTTACCAATAACTAGTTAGGGTGTGTATGATGATCAACTTACTTATGAATGTAATCCACTACTTGAGCATGTGTATGGTGTGCTTTATGAGCCTCAAGTTAGTGATGATGTTGATAGAGTTGATCATGAGATTGGTGATGATTCCTTGAGCATGTTTTGTGATGAAAGCCTTGTTTTTACTTATAAAAATTATGAGAATGGCCAATCGAGTGAAGGTGACCTTAATGTGCTTGAATGTTTAGGGAACATGAATTGTGTTTGTTCTTGTGAAGATGGTTTTGATTGTGATCCCTTTGCTGCCCGTGGTGGTTTGTATCTATGTGTAGATTGCTTCTTTGAAAGAGAAGGTGAAATTTGCTTGGAGATTCTATCTACTTTTTTTTTGTGTGTTCCCTAGGATGAGCATATTAATGGTGATGAACTTGAAACTAGTGAATACATGTATAAGGACATCATAGTTGGAGTTTACTTGTGTGACACCTTTCTCTATCCTCTTCTCATTTATGATATTACTAATGGTAGTACAGAGGGTGTACCTAATTTGAGGTTGGCACCATAAGGGAAATTGGGTATAGCCAAGACCTAGGTCCTTGGCTACTTTACCTATTTCACCCCAGTGACCTCTTGGGATATGGGGATTGCTGTACATCCTACTTGATGCTTGGTCAAGACGACAAGCGAGATTTGATTGTGAGCGTTGGTATGCTTCCCTATGATGGAAAGTCATTCTTGTGGATTTACAACACACTTGATAGACCTGAGTTGTACTTGAGGGGGATTTCCAACAAGGTTAAGTGTTTTCTTAGAGTGTATGCTAGCCATTTCCTTTGTGACATTTGCACTAATCTTTTCATGTTTAAGACAAAGGATTCATGGTTATATTTCAAGTGTGTACCGCCTAGTCATAATGATATTATTTGTTGCACTAACCCTAACCTTTATGCCATGAGGATATTATTCTTGTTGTCCTTTTCTTTGGTTTTGCAAGGTATGGATTTGAGGTCGAATCCTTTTCAGTAAGGGGGGATGAAACGAGCCAAACAACCATCATAGCTTTTGATGACATCATTGGAGGCTAATATTTCAAGATTCACATTTTTATCACCTCGAGGACATAGGAGCATGCATAAAGGACCCATTTTAGGCACTCAAGAGAGTAATTTTGTATATGGAAGGTTGCTTGGAGGTGTAGAATGATGACTACTCGAGAGCACAAGTGTTGAAGTGTTTTAAAGATCTTTAAACATTCCAAAACACTCTAAGGCAGCCCCTATTTTGACACACCAAGATCGCCCCTTTGTTTCTTTTTTATTTAGGGTGTTTTGGACATTTTCCTTGTGTAATAGCTTAGCCTCTAAATAGATAACTTAAGTCATTTTTCATTCCTTAGTTTTTGAAGATGAATGATTGCAAGAGCTCATCTCTTGAGAAAAAGTGTGAAAACTATAACTAGGGTAGCACTTAGTGTGGAATCACTAGTGTTGCATTTTGTCTAGAAACGTTGGTGCTTGGGTGGTGGATTCCCTTTTGTGTTTACATAAGAGTGTAGTGTTATTATTGTAATTCTTAGGGGTTCTAGGATCTAATAATCCTTTAGTTCCTACTTATTGTAATAGTGTATGTCTCACTATCTATCTTACTTTATTATATTTGTTGTGTTTGTTTCTTGTGTTATCGATTTGGTGTTACTACCATAAATTAGTTTCATTCTTGTTATCGTGTGTTTCCATCTTGTTATCATGTGTTAGTGATTTTCTCGTATCATTATCAGGAGATTGAATTGTCAAAATAAAAATAGAAAGTGACCAACATAGATTTTGTTGCCGTCCTTCCTTGCTATCAGAATTAATTAGATTCGATTTGGCTCATCGTGGATAGGATGACAAAGTCGGCTCACTTCTTACTAGTGAGGACTAACTTTTTAGCTAAGAATTATGCGAGGTTGTATCTTCATAAAATTGTAAAGCTGCATGGGGTACCTATTTCAATCACCTCTGATCGTGGTATATAGTATTCATCTCACTTTTTGTGGTTGTTTCAAAAGGGGTTTGGTACTAAGGTTAGTCTGAGTACTACTTTTCATCCGAAAATGGATGGGCAAGCAGAGAGAACTATTTAAACATTGGAGGATATACTCTGCACATATGTAATTGACTATGGTTGTAGTTGGGTTGAGTATCTACCTCTTGTAGAGTTTGCTTATAATAATAGCTACCATTATAGCATTGGGATAACCTCTTTTGAGGCCTTTTTTGGTAGGAGGTGTAGATCTCCTATTAGGTGGTTTGAGCTTAGTGAGGCAGATAAGTTTGACCTGGATTTGGTTAATCAGGCTATTGAAAAGGTAAAGGTGATTTGAGATAGTCTTAAAGATGCCCAAATTTGCCAAAAGTCGTATGTAGATGTAAGGCGTAGGGACTTAGAGTTTGAGGTTAGCAATAGGGTATTTCTAAAGGCGTCTCCCATAAAGGGAGTAATGTAGTTTTGAAAGAAGAAGAAGCTCAGCCCCTGGTATATTGGTCGTTATGTGGTTTTGAGAAGGGTTTGCAATGTGGCCTATGAATTGGAGTTGCCTTCTATGTTGAGTTCCATTCACCCGATATTTTATGTCTCTATATTGAGAAAGTGTATAGGAGATCCTTCATTGGTTGTTCCTTTAGAAAGATTAGGAATCTAGGTTGAGATCTTATATCGACAAGTTCGTCAGTTGCGGACCTAGGATGTAGCTTCAGTTAAGATTCTATGGCGGAACCATAAGGTGGAAGAAGCTACATGGGAAGCGGAAAAGGACATGAAGTGTATGTGTCTACATTTGTTTTCTTCTTTGCATATTCATAGAGAAGGTATGTGTTCTTGATCATATCTTTTCTTTCTAACTTGGTTAAAGAAAAGGTTGATTTCCTTGCATCTTTGTTTTCTAACTTAGTTAAAGGTTGGAATGGTTATGTTCGGGTGTAATTCATGCTTTTACTACCTTGTCCATCATTCGGGGATGAATGATCCTAGTGGAGGAGACTGAAATACCTTGGGTTTTGACCTTTAGAAAATTTCTCGATTTTTAGGTTCTGGACATCATGCTATTTAGGGTACTTCTCATATGATAAGGTACAGTTTGGTTGGTTTTAGTCATACGGTGATCAGTGTGGGTTGGTTGGTTTCAGCCTAAGGTAAGGTTGTAACATACAAGTCGTACGTTAGGGTACGAATAGTAAGGTATCAATCATATATTCCCCAAAGTTTAGTCTATGTGATTCTATTCTGCCTAATGTACGATTTCATGGTACTAATCGTATGGTTGGGTATGGTTTGGCTTGGATGGTTGTATGTTGGACAGCGTTGGGGGTCCAAGGGGAAGCCTAGGGTACAAGATAAGGGTACTACTCGTACCCTAGGGTACGATTGGTATAGAGTGGTCGTACCATCCTACGAGAATTTTAAGCAGTGTAAGTTGGGGGTAATTTGGACATTTCTCCTCTTAACCTCTTAAGGCCCCACAAATTATAACACTCGTGGGATATCATTTAACCTATTTGCAATCACTCAAACTCTTTTAAAACACTCTCAAATTCTCTCAAGGATTTTGAGTCAATGAAGGCTAGGGTTTCATTAATAGGATTAGTTGGAGCTTACAAAGATAATTTCTCTCTGTCATCTTCGTAATCTAAGGTATGTTACTCCTCCCTCATTTTTAGTTCTAACTAAAGGCATGTTTTATGAATTGTTTTTGTGGCATAAATATTGTATGGTTTAGGTTTTCAAATATATGTTCGGGGTTTTGGTTTCAATGGTTGGTTATGGTTTTCCTGTGCATTTTACTTATGGTTTCATATTATTATGGTGGTTTGAACATTTGGTTGCATGGGATGGTAAATTGGTCATTGGTTTTGGCTTTGGAAATGCTATGCCCCCAATATGTTTGATAAAATGCCTATGAGAATGTTTTTGATTAAATTATTGGACTTTCATTGAACTATGCATGATGTAACTTGGTAATAGAACCCTAAATGGTATATATGGTTTAAATGTTTTGGAATGGTCAAATGGTAAGATCTTAGTGGTTATGGTTGGTCTAATTGAAAGCCTTGTGGGATATAAGGAAACCCCCATCACTTGTGGGGTATATTGGATTCCCCCAAGTCAACTTGATAATGTAATCTATGGGTACATGGGAATCCCTTATCTGTAAAAGGTCGGCTAAGGACATTTCTTGCATTTATAGTTGGTATAACAATACCATTACTTATACCCTTAATTAATAATAAATAGAATTGAGGGTTAGTTTATATGGTAATGGTTTTAATGGGGCAATAATGGCGGGTGTGATAGCTAACCGTAAAGGTGTGAGTCCAATGGACAGACAATAGAAACTCATATTTGCCGACATGAGGATTGTTCATGGAGATCATATATGATAATTACGTGCTACATGGGAATCCCCTAAGTAAACTTGTACGTATGTATCATGGAGAGCGAAGGGTACTCGGGAATACCCTACTCCTATGGTATCTTCGGTTCGTATGATTACATGCACCGAGGCCCGTTCAAGGGGTTATACTAGACCCATATTACTCGTGGGTGGTTCTAGGCCTGTTAAGCTACACATACCCAGGTTAATGGTTTTGAATGCATACTAAACTCGATTCTCTTTCATATATATATATTTTTTGTTGTGAATGCATATGGTTGTTTACTTGGTCTTAAAGATTAGTATTATTTTATCTTTATCCTGAGTGCATGCTAGCATTCACCCGCTAACCCGTGTTTGGGTGGCTGTATCCCCATGCGATGCAGGAACTGGCTATTCTACTCCTTCTGCTTAGTGATTGAATTCAGGATTAGCTTGGTTCGATCAAAGTGGTGAACTTTCATATTCCAAAAGACTTTATTTCATGTCATGGATGTTTTTACATACTTTGATTATTACATAGACTATGGTTTTGGATATGGTTAGGGTATGTCCCTACCTAATATTGTTTTACTTTCGGTTAGAGGCTTTGTGGGACTACTATGGATTGGTATGGGCGGTGTTAGCAGTGGTGTCGCCTTAATACTGGCATTGATATTATGGCTGATACCTTTTGACAGTATTCTTAATTGTTCCATCCTATTATGTTATGGACTCGTACTTGGTTATTGTTTTGGTTTTGATATAATTATTGGTTGGCTATTGGATGGTTGGAATTGCTTGGGTTGGTCACGGTTATGGACCTATCCCAGAGTTTGGAGTTGTACATAATGCTATCATGTTATATGTTTGGAATTCATCCGACTCAGGGTATATGTTTGGCAGTTGGGCTGGGTGTCAGGGGTGGTCCTTGGTCCTGGTTGGACTTGGGATGCCCATTAAAACAAGGCCTCAGTTTGGTATATGTCAGTATATTATATATATATGTGTGTGTGTGTGTATGCATATGTATATATGGTATCACCATATATCCTTTTTATTCCTTGTCCATTCATATTGTATATGTATCTTTTTGTCTTATATTGCTACTATATATTCTTCTTTCACTCTTCATTTGTATATTGGCTAGTATTATATGGTATTGTACTTTAGTTCCTGAACACAGTTAGGATAGGATAGTTTACCCATATTGCTCCATTAGGATTATTATTATGTTTAGTTTCTTGGGTAGTTTCTTGTACTTATATTTCTTTCTTACATGTTATTTATGTTTGCATTATCTTTGGATATCAGACAGCTTATGACTACTGCATACCACATGTTTAGTACTCATATTACATTTCTGCTTCTTGGGGATCATATTACAAGTTCTTGTGTTGATGTGTCCATTGTACAGAGAAACTATGTATCGAAGATTTTAGGTGAGCTCCTAAAGTTTGGGGTATTCCTGATCTCCCTTGATTGATTAGACTTATCTCTATTTTGTAATTTGGAGATGGTTTACACATGTACATTTATTATACGTTTCACTTTGTATTCTGATGGTATTTAAAGCTCTTGTACTAATTTCACTAGGTCTTGGTGGTTGTATTCTATATTAGTGTTTATTTAGATTCATTTCCACTAGTTTCTTTCCGTTACCAGCTATTTTGTATTAGGGGTTGGCTTACCTAATAGTAGGTTATAACAGGTGTCATAGTGACCTGAGAAAGAGGGTCGTGACATAGGAGTTGTAAGAAGGTTAAGGATTCCACTAGGTTGCGTGAAGGGTCGTGTAATATATAGTCCTTGATGGGAAAGTCCATAGAGCTAGTTAAAAATTTAAAAGAGAGAAAGATTAATATGATATGTGTCCAAGAGACAAAATGAATAGGCACCAAGCCTTGATATGCAGATGGATTTAAGTTGTGGTTCTCAAAATGTTTGAAGAATAGGAATGGGGTAAGGATTTTAGTTGACGAGGACCTTAGGAGGCATGTGGTGGAGGTTACAAGGATTAATAACAAGATGATGATGATTAACTTAGTTGTTTGAGGACATACTTTGAACATCTTTATGTGTATTATCCTTAAATGAACTTGGATGAGGAGGTCAAGAAGCTCTTTTGGGAGGATTTCGATGAGGTGCTGGGAGGAAAACTAGACACCAAGAGGATTTTTGGTGGTGTGGAGTTCAATAGTCAAAATATAGCAACTTCTAATAGTTTTGATGAAGTGAATGAAGGATGTGGTTTTGGAGATAGAAATAGGGGTGGAACCGCCCTTTTGGATTTTGTTAAGCCTTCAAGATGGTGATAGCTAATTCATGCATCCCAAAGAAGGAAAATCGCTTGGTTAGCTTTCGTAGCATGGTGGATAAAACACAGATAGACCATCTTCTCTTTGGGAAGAGAGAAAAATGCCTTTGTAAGGATTACAAGGTTATTTCGAGTGAGAACATCACTACCCAACTAAGCTTTTGGTGATGGACTTAGATATTCTATGAGATTGGAGAAGGAATAATCTTTATGTTTATCTAAGAATTAAATATGGAAGCTTGACCCCTATACGCTCTTGGGATTTGGGGAAGAAGTTAATGGAGTAGGGGGCTCAAAGAATTTACGGGGATGTAGATGGAAAGTGGGAAAATATAGTTAGTTTCATTTAGGAGACAACTAGAGAGGTCCTTAGAGTGTCGAGGGGCATGTTCGGTGGTCCTCGAGGGGATTGGTCATGGAATTGATTAGTTCAAGGCAAAGTGGAAGCTAAGAAGGCAACCCATGTTAATTGGGTAAAATGCGGGGATACGAATAAAAAAGGACAAAGAAGGGGTCTTTAAGGTTGCTAGGATGGTGGCTAAGCTAGCGATGATAAAAGTTATGATGATAGTCTTTGAAGGACCCTATGCGGCACTAGGGAAAAAGACAGGGATAAGAAACTTTATCGGCATGCAAAGACAACGGAAAGGAAAGTACAACATTTGAATCAAGTAAAGTTCATCAAGGTTGAGGATAATAAGTATTTGGTAATGAAATACTCATCAAGAAAAGATGGAAAGTCTACTTTCATAATTTATTGAATGAGGCAGGTGATAGAGTTATCGGTATTTTGGATGTATTACAGTTGATAATGTGATGTGAGCTATTAGTAAGATGAGTAAGGATAGAAATACTAGACTGGATGAGATCCCACAGAGTTCTGAAAGAGCTTGGGCAGGACAGGTATAAAGTGGTTGATTGAGTTTTTCAATGTCATTTTTAAGATGGCTAAGATGCCCAAAGTATGAAGGTGGAGTACAATGGTCCCATTGTAAAAGAATAAGGGTGAGATTCAGAATATTAAAAATTATAAGGGTATCAAGTTAATTCATACTATGAAAGTTTTGGAGCAAATGTCGAAGATAAGGGTGAAGAGGGTGTGGACATATTTGAGAACTAGTTTAGTTTCATACTGGGGTGATCTACTACAGAATCCATCCATCGAGTGAGGAGTCAAATAAATGTGTACCGAGAAAATAAGTGAGATTTACATATGGTGTTCATTAACATTGAGAAAGCCTACGACAAATTTCAAAGGGAAATTCTTTAGAGATGCTTGGAGGATAGGGGTGCACTAATGACATACATTAACGTGACTAAGGACATGTATGATGGAGCTAAGATACGGGTTAGGATAATAGAAGCAGACTTTAAGCATTTTCTAGTGGAAATGGTGTTGCACCACGAATCAACTCTTAGTCTTTTCCTCTTTGCTTTGGTGATGGATGTATTGACGCAGGGCATTTAAGAGTATATACCTTTGTGTTTATTATTTATTGATGATATAGTTTTAACTGTCGTGATGAGTAGAAACATGAAAAATAGGTTGGAGGTATCAAGATAAACTATGGAAGATAAAGGGTTTTAAGTTGAGAAGGACCAAAATAGAATATTTTGAGTGCAAATTCAGTGAGGGGTTCTATGAGAAATATATGGTGAGGTACAAGAAGAATGCGAGAAAAGAAAGAAGGAAAGGGAAGGGGAGGTCTCCAAATGTGAGCTGGGAAAGAGAAAAACAAACTTGATTATGGGACTTGCCCACAAGTGTGCCTTGTTACTTCCTAACCCAAAAGCTAGCATTTCTCCTAGCTTTGATTCTTCTTATGTGCAGGTACAAGATGAAATGATAACCATGAAGGATCCAAAAATTAGTTCCACATAAAATCATGAGAAATGAACTAGAGACTCCCTTGAACGAGAGCTCCAAAAAGGTGGACTACCCAAGCCTTATCCGAGGTGATTTTACTACTGTCAACACTTCCTTGAACTCAAATTTTGTGATTTAGTATATTGTGAAGTGTTTTTGGGTTTGCAAGTGCATACCTCTTTTCTTAGTAAATCTTTTGTTGTGAATAATGATCAACTTGCTCTTAAAACTAGTTCACTACTTGAACATGAGAAAGGTATGCTTGAGAATTTCCAAGTTAGTGGTGATGATTGTAATGTTGATCTTGATATTGAACATGGTCCTTTGAACTTGTGTAATGAAAGTAATGAATTTAATATTGTTTAAGGTGATCATGTGTATGTAAAAATTGTGTGTGGTCTTTTGGGAAGTCATGATTTTGATCCTCAAGTACAAGGGGTGGGTGGTTTCGAATTAGACCCATGCCTACTACTTCTCGGTTTCGGTTCATGCTCATTACCTTTTGATGTTGATGCCCTTCATTTTATTTGTATCTTTTATGGCAAGATTTTCATGCCAAATACCAAGGATACATGGATGTATGTTAAGTGTGAACCACCTTGGAGTACTAATATAATTGTGGTACTAATACTAACCCTCCTACCAAGAGGATTGTGTGTTTGTTTTGCTCTCTTTTTGGTTTTGCAAGATCTGAATTTGAGGATAAATTCCTTTCAAGATGGAGAGAATGATACAAGCACAAGTATCACCAACAACACAAGACATTGTCCAAGGTTCAAGCTTTGGAATTGGCAAGAAATTGAAAACCTTTTTGGAGTATTTTGAAGCCTTGGTCAAGAGAATAAAGAAGGAGGGGTTGTTACACTCAAGAGGCGCCTCTCATTAAGGGAAAAGTGGACTTTATACACTACATTTCAACACTCAAGAGGCGCCCTTTTTGTCTAGCCCTCATTAAGGGCATTTGAGTCATTATCTTGTAATAGTATAAATAGACACCTTAGCTCTTATTTTCATTAAACTTTGATGAATTGAAATTGAGTATTACTCTTACTGTAGTTTTCAATTAGATTAGCTATAGGTCTTTGAAAAGACATTAGAATCAAGGTCAATCTTGCATTAGCACTTTAGCAAAGAAAGGTGGTGCTTAAGGACTTGATCCTTTTGGTCCACCTAAGAGTGAGGTTTAGTCCAATATTGGTGTTGTGTGTCTTGGTGTTTGATACACACCTTGTTGATATTCATTGGTGTTGGTGAGGGTCTCATTACCTATCCTTTACATTTATGCAATCTTCTTCTTCTTCAACTTTCCATGTGTTGTTTTCTTTGTCTTGTGGTTGCTGATTTTAGTGAATTAAGTCCTTAAATTCAGTTATTAGCTTGTAAAGTGTATCAGGAAGGAACCAAGTCCCCAGTTGGTCCGCCCACAATTGCGATGCACCTATCTCGATTGTGATTTGGCCTTGCACACATATGTCATGATCGGGACAATTGTTGCGATCGTGATACCCTTGACAAGCCAGGTGCCACTATTGCGATACATAGTTCATGATCGCGATGCCTGGGTATAAAAATACCTGGTTTTCGCCATTTTTTTTATCATTTTTGAGAATTGGAGCTTAGGGTGTCATAATTTTGAGCTATTTCTCCCACTTCTAAGTTTTGGTAAGATCCATAACACCCATTTCAATTAGTTTCTTCAATCTTCATCATTCAATTCTTCATTTAAACATGAATTACGTATAGAATTAACCCGAAAGTCTTAAAAATTATAATTCTTAAATTTAAACCCCAATTTCTACCCTTTTCACTTGGATGAGTTTCTAACCTCATAATTATCAGTTTTCCCCAATTTATCTTGAAAACAACTTTAATTCTTGATTTCAAAATGGATTTTAGGGATTTTTACCTAGTAAAGCTTGAAGTAGGTTTTTCTTTAATTTGGATCTCATTTTTAACTCGCTTTTTCATAGATTTTTAGATGTATACTCCTAAAAATAGGGGGAATATGTTTTTGAAATAAAGTAAAATTTTGCCCTTCTTTTTGAAAAACTCATTTCGGGGGTCCGTTTTGTCCCCAACTTGAAACTAGAAAATATAGGTATCGTTAGCTTTCTTTTGTCACGTAGATTCTTTATTTCCATGCTTTAGTTGATTCCTAGTCTATTCATGAGGAGTAAGATTGTGAATTAAATGCTTTTGTTTCAGTTTTTAGCATTTGAGGTAGGTTATGGCTTAACTTCTTTTAGACTAGGTTAGATAGTTAATGTTGATACAAAAGCATATTAAAGGTGTGGGACCTAATCATGAAAATGGCCATCTTAATGTGTTGTGCTCGTATAGGGTCTATATGTAATGTTATGTGATGTTTTTGGAATGTTATATGCTACATGTGACCAAGCGGGATCCTATGTGGTATTGATAGCCTTGTATACATAATGATAATTATATCTTGTTTGATGAAAAAGCATGTTGTGGTACCAGTTGTGTGTTGTGATATATTCATACTCTATGCATATGAATCATGTTTTATTTCATGGATAGTTTGAAATAATGAGTGGATATTTGGCTCAAGTGATGGTATATTTGTTGGTTGTGGAAATACTCATCTCATTGTGGTTGGTTGTGAGCATTACATCCTTATACTTATTCATGAAAAATTGGTACCACCATTGAAATACTGAGAAACACTGGAAATATATTTTTTTGACAGAAAATGTGGCATCTTATAAATTTCACTCCGAGGGATGTGTCGGGGAGGAGATATGCAGATATATGGATTGTATACGGGTTGAAAAACCGCTATGGGTCCTACGTCTTGTATCTTTAGGTTTGTAGGTGTATACGAGGACTGTTGATGGTCTTGGACGCTGTGTGATGGTCTCGAAGGTTGTGCTACAACCTCGTGCATTACATTATCATCATCATTATTCTTATCATATTTACTTTATTATGCTTGTGATGTGATTGTATATTCCATTTCATTTGTTACCTGTATATTGTTATTTCTTTCTTTACTTATACTTGATGTTCCCGTTTATGTTTTCTCCTTTCCTTGCTTATATATGGTATAAATGTATGCTTCTATTCCTTTCTGGTGTTTTGTTGTGTTATATGTGGATATTATAGAACTTTTAGTGCAAGAGGTGTGGGCTACTGTTGTGGGACATTTTTGGTTGTAGGTCACGTGCCCTTAGTGTGTATTTTGTATATTTAGTTTCTACTTTGCTTGATCGGCCTATGATCCCTACTGAGTGCAAGTGGACCGTACTCACTCCTATTGTACCCTTTCGGTGAAGATTTAGGGTTGTGTGCGCCTCACTGTGTTTGATTTCGAGCGTCATTTGGAGCTTTTCAAGGTAGTGGTTAATTTCAGGTGTCCGGAGTCTACTTCTATCTTTTCTTATTAAACTATGTCCTTATTGTATTTCAGAGACAGAGTTATATGCTATTTTGGATGTCTTTTGTATTTGAATTTGAGTTGTACTAGTTATGTTCTTATACCACTAGGTTTTGGGATTTGGTATTATTGAGTATGTTTCTTTCCGCATTTGTTATGATTGTATGGTTCGGCTTGGTTCTAGAAGCCTTGACTAGAGTTCATTTTTGTATTCCCCCTCGTGTATCGTTTTAGGTGATAGACTTACTTGTCAAGGTTCGTTGTGACAAGTGCCATCATGACCCTTGGATTTTGGGTCATGCACATAGCATCAATACTAGAAGAAAAATATATAGATACATAAGAGAATATAGAACCAGAGTCAGCCAACACTGAAGCCAGATGATCGCAAGCCGGAACGATACTTCTAATCACTACATCAGAGGCCTCTACCTAAGATCTCCCAAGAAAAGCATAGCACCTCCCGCATCCACTACTAAACAATGAAAATCCTTATCCATTACCATGATCACCATAAGCTCCACCTCTAGTACCCCTAGATCCACCTTTACTGGCCTGTGTTCCCCCTCTAACTGTTGACATTAGCATAGGAAAAATCTAAAGTAGAGAACTCTGTTAGAGAGAACCCAGTGCCCATTATGGAAAATCCCTCGCTAAGTGTTTAAACTCATGCATACAAAATTTCACTACTGGGTGAATCACACTGTGAGGGCTTACAAGAACGTCCTTCATAAACTAATAAACAAGAATGAGACCCTTAGCTGGCATAACCTGATCTATGACCATTCAAAGCCTAAGAACCTATAAGCCCACTATTAAACTCTATAAAGCTACCTGAATTGTTTTTCCATGGAAATAATGAAAACCTTTGGCGGAAAAATCCCTAACTCAGGATAAATGACCACAAAAACCACCCTGTCGCATCCCTTCTTACCACCACAATTAAGTATCCTAGTAAATACCGTTGATCCTCATTACATGATCCACAATACTCTAAAAAGAGCCTCCTAAAGTCACTAACTAATTCTTCACAAACTGATAAGAAGTAATCAAACTCTTAACAATCTTTCTCATGCTCATGGACTTATAGAGATACTTGTAATGCAATACCTAAACAAGTCATAGAAAAGAACCTCATACTTAGCAATAGTAATAGATCCTGCACTAAATCATCAAACTTATCCCTCATCCTGTCCTTCAATATAGAGGCACGAATCTCTAAAGGAAAATCCCCAAAAAATAGGGCCAACTCAAAGGGGGGGAACCCACTAGTATTCGACTTAAAAAAGATCTCCACCACTACTTTGCTATGTCAACCAACTAGAAGGTAGTGTATTCAACACCCTAGGAATAAAGTGACTTGAGGTTATGCAACCTCTCCTAACAATTGACAAAGAACTTATACGCATCTTGCACAACTCCTGATTGAGTTCTCACCATCAATATAGAAAAAGTGAGATACAAGTTTAGAATACTAAGTATGAACAACACACACGATGAAGAATCAAAATAGTGAAGTTTCCTAAAAAATCCTAGTCTCCCAAAGATAGATGCAAACATTAACATATTAATATCAGGACTCTATTAGACATTTTGCTCTTTTGCTTATGCGATTCATGAAACTAGTGCTCTAATAGCAATTTGTAATGACCCAGAGTTTGAGGCCTTGATGGAAACTAGCCCGACATAACCTTGGTAGGTAGGCTATCATGACCCAAACTAGGTCCTAGCCATGACAGGTATCTCAAGTCCCACGTGGACTGGGGATCACCCCCTACATCTAACCAAACCAAACCAAACACAACATCCCCCAATGTTAGATAAATTCCAAACATATAACATAAGATAAAATGCAATAGGATTAAGAAAAGTCAAAATATGTCTATAGTCGATGATCGATGACCGGCCAGACAACTGACTAACATTACCTAATATCCATAGTAATCTAAACAAAGCCTTCTATACAAAGAACCAAAACTAGTTTTGGTCGGGACATGTCCCCAACTTTGACAACTAACAATAACAATGAAAATGATAAGGTTAATAATAATGAAAGTAACTATCAACTCAAATCTAAGAATGAAAGCTGGTGAAATGCCTAAGCCTTTCGGGGGATGAAAGATCACCACTTCACCACGATGCAATGAATTGGACCGATCAACCTAACTCAGTGTAGGAAAAGTAGAAGTAGCTCTGGTGCCTACATTGCGTGGGGATACAACATCTGGAGACAGTTAGTGGGGTGAACACTAGCATGTAACTCAAGGATACGGATAATATGATGCCATGATCAATAGTTCAAAATCATTCAAAACCAATGCACATAATCAAATGCATATCCATACATATATATCACATGTTGGGATAGGAAAGTAGGCTTAACATGCTCTTTCAAACTTTAGCCTAGATTGTGTAGGTCAAGCATCATAACATATGAAGGAACCTTCGGGCTATATGGGCCTAGATCCTCCTAGATGGTAGGGCTCCAGTGCATGTGGATGCACAAACCAGATGGTATATGTATGCACTATGGAGGACTCGAACCACCTGGTACATTAAGGTGACATGAGCACCAAATCATGTAATAATATGTGGGGGAATCGAACCTCCCAATCATATGACAATAATAATAAAGGGGACTCGAAACTCCCAATTATATTGACCCCTACATCGACAACCATAGTTTCAAGCATTGGTCCCTCGAGACCACCACTTTCATGAATCAACTACACAAACCTTACTAAAGCTCAATTAAAACAAGTATCACACATTCCCATTCATTGAACTACATTATACCTTAAGCCATACATTGTTGGTATCAACATACCAGCTACACTTGCAAGGTAACAACAACATATCAATAATTACATTACTTGGGGGAATTCACAACCTCCTTGGTTTAATTATATATTAGCTTGGGGAATTACACAACCCCATAAGGTTCAATTCAAAATCATAATGCAATGGTTCAAGGATAATTCCAATTTCCATATTTATCATAACTAAAATTCAATTTCACAATATGGGGTTGGGATCATAACTACTTCAAAAGTCACAAGTTTGGGGAAATTCATAATTCCCTTGTTCATTCACCATACCCAGGTATACACAAGTTCAAAAC
Source organism: Capsicum annuum (assembly GCF_002878395.1). NCBI lineage: Eukaryota > Viridiplantae > Streptophyta > Magnoliopsida > Solanales > Solanaceae > Capsicum > Capsicum annuum. The sequence continues at coordinate 151,457,456 of NC_061114.1, read as the reverse complement.
CATAATTAAAGCACGAATAATTAGTTGTAAACCATAGGAAAACATTGTTCAACAACTAACATTCAAAATTCTCAACCCTTGAATTCAAACCAACATAAATATCTTATGAACAATACTTTAAAACATATGCATTTTACAAATTAACAATGAGGGAAGAGTAACATGCCTGCAATGCCAAGTTTCATGAAAGAAATTCAACGCTGGAGCCCTTGGATGACCTACTTCTTGGAAACACTAAGTATGGCTGCTTGAGAAAATTTGAGAGAGCCTTAGAATTGTTTTAATATGTTAAGAGTGAAATATAACCCCCTTAAGTTCTTTATAGACATGGGGTTTCAATTAGGTGAGGAGGGAATTGTATAAAGTGCCCTTAAATTAAAAGCTGAAATTTAGTCATCAATGACTACGGGTCACTATACGACCCATATATTTCCATTATGACTCGTCACCTTGAGTCGTAACTAAGACAATTCCCAAGACACCCAAACACTGTTGACCCTACAACTCAACTAGTACTAGTCATAATAAGACCCTACGACTTATAGGGTCTAGTTGTAGTCAATAGAGAACCAATTTGGGTAAACACTAGACATCCTACGATTTTCTCCCAATGACTCGTAACAAATCCTTATGGCTTATAGTGAGATATTCATACTCATAGAAAAACTTAGCCACTTAATTTTTAATCTAGTTATGGTTGGGTCCCTAGGACTCATCAAGAATCCCTAAGACTCGTACCCCCTAGTTGTATTTAGGACAGTAACTCAAGAAATATTCATTGGAAACCTTACTACTATGGTTAGCTGACCTGTTAAAACACCCTACTACTTGTTGAGTGAGTCATAGTCAAGACAGTGAGGATAAAATTTTAAAAAATTTTCAAGGACAAAAACTCATGGCGTTACATACTCCCCCTTTAGGATCATTAATCCTCGAATGATAGGACAAGGCATTTATTCTCATAATTTTACTCCAAACACATCAACACTTACCTTTAACAAAGACAAAAAACAAAGATGATACGAAATACACATACCTCATGCACGATTATCTAAAATGAGGAACAAGAATGGATGCTTGGACTTCATGACCTCCTCGGTTTCCCACTTAGATTCCTTAACCTTGTGGTTTCTCCAAAGAACCTTTATCGAATCCATATACTTAGTTTGCAACTGATGGACTTGGAGATACAAAATCTCAATCAGGACCTGCTCATAGGACAAGGAATTCAAAATATGCACCTCCTCCAAGGGAACAACCATCGAAGGATCACACATGCACTTCCTCAACATCGAAACATGAAACACCGGGTGAATGGAGCTCAAGATGGAAGGAAACTCTAATTCATATGCAACATTACCAACCCTCTTTAAAACCAAGTACAAACCTACATAATGGGGACTGAGCTTCCTATTTTTTCTAAATTGCATCCTTCCCATCATGGGATACACCTTCAAGAACACCCAATCATCAATACTGAACTCGTACTCTCTTCGCCTTATATCCTGAATCACCTTTGCCTTTTATATGGCTTAGCGAACCTAATTAGGGCCAAACAACTTATTCTCATAAACCTCAAACCATCCAATAAGAGATATATACCTCCAACCATATAAGGCCTCGAACAAAGTCATACCAATGCTAGAGTGATAACTATTGTTATAGTTAAATTAAATGAAAGGCAATGGTCAACCCAAATACCACCAAAATAAAAAACACGAGCCCAAAGTACATTTTCCAAGGCTTATGTTGTCCTTTCTGCTCTACCATCCATCTATGGGTGGAAAGCGGTACTTAAGGTCACCTTAGTCCCCATGCCTTGCTAGAACAACCTCTAAAAATGATATGAGAATTGGGTACCAAGATCTGATATGATGAAGACTAGAGTACCAATCAACTTCATGATCTCCTTAATGAACAACTTGGCATAATCCTCAGAAGAGAAATTAGTCCGCACTGGACAGAAATGAGTAGACTTAGTAATCCTATCCATGATGACCTAGTTCAAATTAAACTATTGGAAAGACTATGAAAGACCAACAACTAATTCTATATTAATTATTTCCCATTCCCACACCAAAATTTCGATCTCTTGAGCCAACCCACCAGTCCTCAAGTGCTCCATCTTCACTTGCTGACATACCATGCAGTTAGCTAGAAAATTAGCCGTATCCTTCTTTATATTATTCCACTAATAAATTTCCTTAGGATCATGATACATTTTTTTCGAAACAAGATGAATAGTATAATGCAACTCATGAGCTTCGGCCAAAATCCAACTTTGCAACACATTAATATCGAGAACACATAATCTACCTTGGTACCTCAAGATACCATCACCACCAATCTCGAAAACCATCACTTTTTGCTTACCTATATTATTCTTGATTTGCATAAAAATAAGATCTAACATCTGCTTCTCCTTACCTCAGTACTAAGAGATGACTTCGCCATCTCTTGAATAATCACACCACCATCCTTGAAATCCAAGAGATAGACTCCAAGATTAGCCAAGTAGTGAATGTCCATCACTAAATCCTTCTCCTCTTCATTCGTATAAGATAATTTTCCCATGGACAACCTTCTAAGATCATTAGCAACCATGTCAACTTTACCTGAATAATAGTGAAGACTCATGTCATAGTCCTATAGCAACTCAAGCCACCTCTTTTCCCGATATTTAGCTCTATTTGAGTGAATACATATTCTAGGCTTTTATGATCAGCATAAATATCAATATGGACCCCATATAAATAATTCTGCTAGATATTTATCCAAACACCATAGCTAATAATTCTAAATCATAGATTGGATAATTCTTCTTATGAACTTTCAACTGTGAAGAAGCATATGCAACTATCTTACCATACTGCATCAACACACAACCCAGCCCTACTCGGGATATATCATAATAGAAACAAAACCATTAGTGCCTAATGTGCTATAGAAATATAGCACTTTTGATGCTTAAAATAAGGAAAATATGGACGTTTCTAAGGTTGTTTTGTTAGATATAATGCATTTTAGGTATGTTTTGTAGGAAACTAGGTTTTGGATACTAGGTTCATGAAAAAAGTAGAAAAAGCTGCTTTTGGCTACTTATGTAATCAATTTTGGATGTTCGTGACACTTTTCAGAATATTCGTGACCAAAACATGTGCGGGAATTGAAGAAGAGTTGAAAAAATAACTTTTGGAACTTGCTAATTCAACATGTGGATTGCATGTAGCACATTGAACCGTATATGGGCAAATCATGTGTCAAAAGTCACATATCCTGAGAGCAGATCTATATGAATTTTTTGTCTAGGTATATGTGGTCACTACATGCGCCCAGCCTTAGGCCGCATGTACCACTTGCGCCCAAGACCATGCCGCATGTCGAGACCACATATAGCCACCAACCTTTTTTACCCCTATTTCATTTGATCTTTTATTTTAAGGTTTCCTCATGTACTATAAATACCCTTAATGTGTTTTTTAGTAGAAGTTATGCACTCTTGATACTTACAAATATATTTTAATTTTGAGATTTGATTTTGGTCTTGGAATTCTTTTATATTGATTTTGGTTGATTAATTCTATTAGGGTTTTAGGTTCATGCTTATCATTATTGTGATTTCATCTTATGCTTTCAATCATGAATATTGTTGATTACTTCAAAAGCATGAGTGGCTAAAAACCCTTAGCTAGGGTTGTAGAAATCCTGGTAGATTGATGAAGTAGGGGAAGTGTTATTGTTGTTCTGAACCGATACCAACAATAGAATTAATCAACCTAAATTATTCATCTAATATTGTATTATCTTCACTTTAATAGTTATATTAGATGTTGCAAATGTTAGGATCCCACCTAAATTATTCCTGCTTACTATAAAAGAGAAGTAGTGACTAGGAAAAGATAACGACAATAGTAATTCAGAGTTTAACTATTGATCTACACTACTAGGTTTTATCTAAGAAAGGTGGTAAGATTTCATCTAATAACCGAGACTCAAAAGGTATTATTTAAATGGGATCAAGATAAGGGTTAGTAAGGTGATATCCTAAGACTCAAAAATTAAAGGGTGAAATCCTTCTGCTCATCCAAAAGAATGTAGAAGGTACATAACTTATCAATTATGTATGTATGGAATTAGGTTTGTTCAATAAAGCACGATAAGCCTATGGAGTTGAGAAGCCAGTTTTCACCTACGATTGATTTAAAACAAAGTTGATATTTGCCACTTTTTTGATCTTTCTACTCAAAACCCCCATTTACTTTTCCTGTTCTGCCCGTCAATTACAATAGCTGAAAGCCACAATTCCATGCATTTTCTTGGGTTTCAAACCCAACCTTTGTTGGGTTACTATATTTGGCAGTGATCGTATCATCTTCAAAGTGAAGGTGTACTTTGGGCATCACCAAATTTTAGTGTCTTTGTTGGGGAATACAGTGTTGATTTATGAATAAGTTATCACAGTTTTGAGTTTTCTTTTTATTTTTATTCTTAGTTGGGTACACGCTGATATATTCCTAGAAAATAGAGTAAAGGTAATACCTAACTCCCATTGAATCCAAATCTAGGATGGATCCTACAAACACCTAGTAGAATGATGGAACAAAAAGACATAATATTCTTGAGGAGGTTCATGATGATGTGCTTTCCCCTCCTCTAAGAGGAGTATAGATATTATCGATCGATAATCTGGTAAGATTTTTGCTTAAGCTAAAAACAAGAGGAGGGTAGTAGACGAAGCTTAACGCATAGCTCTAGAGGCCGACTTAGCTGAGCAGAGAGAGGCAGCAGACCACCGAGTAGTACTCAATGGAAATCAGAATAGAGTTATAGGAGGCCATCCTCATGTAATACCATTATATCTGTATATGCAGTTGTATAAGGATGAAGAAGAAGATAAAGTGAAACCATTGTTCCTCCTATCTTGCCTGTTGATGTTAAATTTAATATCTCTAGTACTATAGTTCAGCTTTTATACTTGAAAGGTGTGTTTGTGGGGTTGCCTACAGGTGATGCAAATATGTATTTGGCAAATTTTATGTGGATTTGCACTTCGTATACTATACTTAGGGTAAATTAGGAGGCACTTAGATTGAGTTTACTTCCCTTTTCACTTATAGAATAAGAATCTTTATGGTTAGGGGAACTTTAAATAAAATCTATCACTACATGGAATGAGTTGAGTAGGAAATTCTTGAACTGGTTCTTTCCTCTATCTAAGATGTTGTATCTTAAGGGAGAAATCTATACTTTCTGGCAGCTACAATCAGAGTCTATGTATGAGGCATGGTTTAGGTTTAAGAAGAAGCTGAGTATGGTCCCCAACCATAAATATTAGGGATAACCTTATTAGAGATATTTTATAGAGCCTTGACCATTAGTTCTAGAGCCATGGTAGATACTATCTTTGGAGGAGCTTTTATTAGATTACACTATAAGGTAGCTTCTGATATTTTAGACCCAATCTCTCTTACTAACTAAGGGTGGTAAACTTGAGAGGCAGAGAGAGGTTCTAACACTTACGCTATTAAAGATACTGGTGACTAGAGAGTAGCTGATGATTCTATAGCACAAGAGATTATGCTACTAAGGACTGATCTTGGGTTTCTAGTAAAGAAGTTCATGACTATGAATCATTAGAAAGTTCATACAATAAGAGCACAGGGTAAAGCTTTTAGAGCTTATGAGTCTACATTAAAAGAGGAGGCTAGGTATTCAGATCATCAGTTGGAGGGTTTTCAAGCCTAAGGGAAAAGAAACCAACATTGAAACTACTATGATGATAGATATAGAGACTGCAGTAGGGACTGAGAAGGTGAATAAAGACAAAGAGATGATTATAATGAGAAGAAAGACAAGTACATTTCACTTTGCAGACTAGATACAAAATCAAGAATGAAAGAAATATTTACCAAACCAATAAAGGGTAAAGAAAGTCAAGAGGCTAGCCTTAAGGAGATCAAGGCTGATATTTTAGGTTTGACCTAGAAGGTTGAGTCTTATACAACAGCTATCAAGCAGTTAGAGCATTAGTTTGGGTAGATGTTTGTCACTTTGCATCAAAGGCAGTCGGGTGACCTCCCAAGTAACATTATACAGAATTCTTCAAACATTAGTCATTGTCTAGATATCACTACTAATTATGGTGCCACAACAAATGATCCCCCTATACCTACTAAATTAAGGAGTTAAAGATTGATATCACCGAGAGAGATGAGACACCCAAGGTATAGTCTGAGAAGTTGATATGGAGTGATGATGATTTTGAGTATGATAGTTTTAAGGATTAGGTTGCTGAGCCCAATGATAATGTGAACCTTGTAGTTCCACTCCTCTTTTACCGTTAGTACAAAATAAGGAGAATCTAAAGCAGTTACTATTTTGTCTTTTATTAGGCCTTTCAATGTCAAGTAGTCTTTATGTGACTTAGGATCAGGAGTAAATATAATGCCACTAGGTGTGTACAAGCTATTGAAGATGAGGGAACCTAAACCTACATCCATGATTTATTGATGGCTGACTCATATATGAAAAAATCAGTGGGTGTTTTAGGTGATGTAAAAGTAAAGGTTGTATCCTTTATGTTCCCAAATGATTTCATAGTTCTTGATTGTGAGGTGAATTTTTAAGTCCCCATTATATTAGGTAGACCTTTCCTATCCACTGGTAGGGTGTTGATTGATATCGACTTAGGGGAGATCACCTTCAAACTAAATGATGAGCAAGTAGCTTTTGATGTGTGTATGATAGTGCTGTAGCCAAATGATATGCGAGTGGTGTCTGTGATAGACACTATTAATAAGGAGGTTGTTAGAGAGGCTAGTATGCCAGATATATCAGGTGTCAAAGAGAGAATAAAGGTGATGGCCACTCGACTACTAATTGTTGAGACCAAGGTGGCTACTCTATATGAGCAGATGTATTTAGGGGTTCAAACTAGATTCAAGCTAGTAGAGGCTAGATAGAAGGCCGAGAGAGTTTCCCTATCTTAGCTACGTGCTGATTTGTAGGCATGTTTTGATGAGTTTTAAAGATGGGTAACTGAATGATTTATAGAGATAGAGGAACCAAATCTAGTCCAGATGAGTGAAGAAATGGACATATTGTAAGTAGGGGTATGCTTTCTAATAGAGAGACATGTAGTAGCCACTTCTTTAGCCATACCCAGTGTTCCAGAAATGACCTTTGCATGTACCCGATATTTTGATTTCTTTATAAAGGATGACGAAGAGGTCTTGGTAGTGGGGGCCAAGAGAGCTCATATGGGAGACCCATATGATCCTGATATGCCATGTGACTAGGCCATTAAAATGGCCAGACATGCTTTGATAGATTTTACAATTATTGAGAGGGAAAGACATCTAGAGATAGTAGCAGGTGCATCTTCTAGTAGTGTACCACCACCACCATTGATTCCGTCAGTGGATATACCCTCATCTAGGGAAGATCTTGACACGAATGCTTAGTGCATCCCAGGTATGTCCTCATTCCCTTTGATTTATATTATTTTAGTGCACTAGGGACTGTGCTATTGTTAGTTGGGGTGGCGTATTCTATAGCCTCCACGAGTTTTTGTTGTCGTGCTTCATTTCTTGTCGGCCATAGTACGGTTGTAGAACTAGCATGTCTAGGTTAATTTGTTTCATATTGTATTGTGTTTTTGTGAATTAGAAAATTTTCAAGTATTTAGGGTAGTTATCATGTTTTGATTGAGTTTTTAGAAAAATAATACCCTTCCAAATTTTTTTGTTTTAGAACTGTATGAATGTATATATTGTGTGAACATTGTGGATCTTGTTATTGCATTAGGATTAGGGACATGATAATCACTTGTTAACAATATCATGAATCTTATAAGTAGTAGATTGTAATATTGAATCTGTGCCTTGTGTGTGTGAGATTCTACTTAGTTCCCTTTATGTGTTGAATTCAGAACTTTCCCGGTTAGTCTTGACTAGATTGAAGGATAGTTGGTTAGGAAAGGATTATAGGTTGGTTTTTTTATGTTAGTCCACTTTTTGCCAAAATAACCTTCCCTGTGTAAAATATTATCTCTTGATCCCTGTTCTGAGCCTTATAGCCTATTCTTCTTATTACACCTTTCACCTTCCTATTTGTATTACAATGAACCTATTTTGGCCCTGGTCCTCCTTGGATATTGTGCATCTCAATTCAGGCAAAATGCCTAAGTTGAGGTTTGGTATCATAGGGGTGTGTAGTGTAATGTGGGTATGTAGAAAGGTAAAATAAGAGAAAAAGTTAGTTGGGCTGGGTGTGGTAGAAAAAGAATGAAAAAGAAAGATTATGAGAAGAGTGAAAAAATAAAGAATAAAAGACCACACCTAACCGGAATGTTCTTTAAAATTAAAAAGAGAGAAATAAGGGTGGAATAAAAAGGAAATTGGCTAATAAGTGAGACCCCAAGGTTAGTGTAATGCCAAGGAGGCTTAGTCACTTGATATGTCCATATGTACAATACTAGACCCCAAGCCTATATTACAAGCCGAGAAAAGTCCTATAATGATCCTAACTTGTTTCTCTAAAAACTAAGGTAAATAAAATAACGGCAATCATATGGCATTTGATGCACATTGATTGGAACTTCTCTTTTGAGTGTGAGTGTCTCTAGACTGTACCTTCATTGACATGTATTATTTCAAATGAATGAGTGGGACTTCTTTGTTATGAGGGAACTTGAGTCATATTGCCAGCTGCTTGCTTGTTTTCGGTAGTGTAACTTGTACATTTGCATGGTTGTCTGTTGCTAATGTAATGCCATACCTTGATCCCATTGTGTCACATTGTTGTGCTTCATATTTAGACATAGTTGGTTTTGAAAATTAAAGATAGGATAAGGTATTGTGGTTTGATCTTAAAGTGTTGATTGACTGCCTTGAATAGCTTAGAATCTGCTAGTTAAGTGTCATGTTTAGTTTTGTTGTGTTTTATTGTGTTGTGTTGCCTGAGGACATGTAAACATTCAAAGTTGAGGATGTTTATGTGCTATAGAAATATAGCACTTTTGATACTTAAAATAAGGAAAATATGCAAGTTTCTGAGGTTGTTTTGTTAGATATAATACGTTTTGGGTATGTTTTGGAGGAAACTAGGTTTTGGATGCTAAGTTCGTGAACAAGAGGAAAAAATGTGTTTATGTCTACTTATGTGATCAATTATGAATGTTCTTGATGCTTTATAGATTGTTCGTGAACAAAACATGTGCGGTAATTGAAGAAGAGTTGAAAAATAACTTTCGACACTTGCTAAGTCAGCATGCGAACCACATGTAGCACATGTGGATCATATGTGGGCAAAACATATGTCAAAATTCCCAAATCCCGAGAGTAGACCTACAAGAATTTTTCGTCTAGGCACATGCAGTCACCACTTGTGCCCTGTCTCAGGCCGCATGTACCACATGAGCCCAAGGCCAGGCCGCATGTGGATACGATATGTAGCCACCAACCCTTTTTTCTCCTATTTCATTTAGGATTTGGTTTTAGGGTTTCCTCATATACTATAAATACCCCTTATGTGTTTTTTTAGTAGAAGTTACGCACTCTTGATACTTACAAACATATTTTGCTTTTGAGATTTGATTTTGTTCTTGGAATTCTCTTGTATTGATTTCAGTTGATAAATTCTGTTACAGTTTTGGGTTCTTACCTGTGATTATTATGATTTCATCTTATGCTTTCAATCATGAATATTGTTGATTACTTCACAAGCATGAGCAGCTAAAAACCCTTAGCTAGGGTTGTGGAAACCCTGGATGATTGACAAAGTTAGGGAAGTGCTATTGTTGTTTTAAACCCTGGAGGATTGACAAACGTTAGGATCCCACCTAAATTGTTGCTACTTACTCGAAAGGACGAGTAACAACTAGGAAAAGATAATGACAACAGTAAATTAGAGTTTAACTGTCGATCCACGCTAGGTTTTATCAAAGGAAGATGGTTAGATTTCATCTAATAACTAGACTCAAAAGGTTATAGTTAACTGGGATCAAGATAAGGGTTAGTAAGGAGACATCACATCCTGAGACTTAAGAGGTAAAGGGTGAAATCCTTTTGCTCATCCAAAAGACTGTAAAAGGTACATGACATTCATTCTATATGCAAGGTATTGGGTTGGTTCAACAAAGCAAGATAAGCCTTCAGAGTTTAGAAGCCAGGGGAACACAATACTAGTGTTAACCTATGACTGATTACAACCGAAGTTGATATTCGCCACTTATTTGATCATGCTACTCAAAATAACCCATTTACTTTCCAATTATGCCGTCAATTACAATAGCCGAGAGCCACTATTCCATTTATTCCCTTGGGACTCGACCCCAACCATTGTTGGGTTACTATATTTGGCAGTGACTATACACCATCTTCAGAGTGGTGGTGTAGATTGGGAGTCACCAGTGCCCTCATGTAGAGTCAAGACCAAAGTTGAAGTCAACTTATCCTTCAGCATTTCGAAACTACCCTCACAAGATGACCACAAGAATTTAACCTTCTTATAAGTCAACTTAGTCAACGGGGAATCTATAGAAGAGAAACTTTCCACATACCTTCTATAATAGCCGGCTAAACCCAAGAAGCTCTGAATGCTGAATGGAGTTGTTGGCCTAGGACATTTCTTAGCCACTGCAACCTCTTTGGATCCACCATGATCCCTTTACTAGAAAAAACATGACCCAGATAAGTCAGAACATTCAATTAGAACTCACACTTAGAAAACCTTGCATATAAACGCTAATCTTTTATGGTCTGCAACACATAGCAGAGGTGATTGGCATGATCCACCTCACTCATAGAATATACCAAATTATCATCGATAAAGACAATCACAAACAAATCTAAGAACTGATGAAAAACCCAATTCATAAGGTTTATAAATATTGTTGGGGAAATAGAAACCAAAGGACATCACCAAAAACTCAAAATGACCATACCGAGTTCAGAAGTCAGTCTTTGGGACATCCGCCTCCCTAATCTTCAATAGATGGTAACCTAATCGAAGATTAATCTTTCGAAAAAACTTTTCACCGTAAAGATGATCGAACAGATCATCAATCCTCAAAAGAGGATACTTATTCTTCATGGTCACCATATTCAATTGGTGGTAATCAATACACATCCGAAAGGACCCATCCTTCTTATGCACAAAAATAATAGGAACACCCCACAGAGATATAATAGAGCAGACAAAACTCTTGTCAAGAAGATCTTTCAACTACTTCTTAAGCTCCTTCAACTCAGCCGAAGTCATTCTGTAAGGAGGAATGGAAATAGGATAAGTGTCTAGAAGAAGATCACTCCCAAAATCGATTTCCCTATTGGGAGGAATACTAGAAAGAACATCAGGAAATACCTTGAGAAATTCATAGACCATAGGGACAGTCTATAAAGAAGGACCTTCGGATCTAGAATCCTTAACATGCACTAAGTGATAGAGGCACCCTTTAGACACTAATATCTGGGCTCTAATATATGAAATGAACCTTAACTTGGGTATTAAAGAAATACCTTCCCATTCAGTCACTGGTTCATTAGGGAAGTGGAAACTGACCCTACGGGTCTGACAATCAAGAGACACATAACATAAATGCAACTAATCCATCTCGAAAATCACATCAAAGTCTAACATGTCTAACTCTATCATATCTACCAAGGTCTCTCTACCATAGGCCAACATCACATAACCCTTATAGACTATTCTAGCCACAATGGGGTCATCCACCAGGTTGGACAGAGAGAAGGAATCTGTAATACATTCAGGGTCAAAACTAAAATGAATATCCATATAAGGGTGTACATAAGAGAGAGTAGACCCAAGATCAAGCAAAATATGTGCATCACAAGAAAAGAGTTTGAGTATACCAGTAAAAACATTGGGGGACTGATATCCTAAAGGACTATCAAACACGAAATGGACACTAAAGGAACAAAAATCAGCAAGTTCACAAAGACAAAACAACACACTAGAAGACGATGAAGAAGAAGAATTGCATGAAATTAAAGATAGATATAGAGACCCTCACTTCCACCAATGAATAGCACTAGAAGGTGTTTCAAACCTTCAAACAAACATCACCAATGTAAGATCAAACCACTCTCTTAGGTGACCCAAAGGAAACACTCTTCCTCAAGCACACCTTTCTTGCCAAATTTCCCAATACAAGTGAAACCCTAACTTCAAATGTATTCAAGGAACCAATTTCAGGTTTGAGAGCTAAAACTACAAGACTAAAGGTACAATCTAAGAATAATATCCAATTTCATCAAAGTCTCATAAAAAGCGAAGTAAAATGGTCTATTTATACTATTACATGCCAAAGGACAAAAATGTCCTTAATGAGGACTTAAAAAGGAGGCTCCTATAGAGTGCTCTTTTGGAGTGTAAAAAGTCTTCATTATCCTTCCTTTGAGGTTCCTATGGAGTGTATAAATTCCCCTCTTTCCTTCTCTTGACCAAGGCTTCAAATACTCCAAAAAGTCTTTAATTGCTTGCCAATTCCAAAGCCTTGACCCTTACACAATATCTTGTGCTCTTGAGGCACATTGTGCTTGTATCATCCTCTCCATCTTCAAGGAATTTGTCCTCAAATTCAGATTTTCCAAAAACCAAAGAGAGAGCCAAAAAAAACACGAAATCCTCTTGGTAGGAGGGTTAGTATTAGAACCATACTTATATCATCAACCCATGGTTGCTCACACTTGACATACATCCACATATCCTTGGTTTTTGACATAAAAAGCTTAGCATAAAGTATAACAAATACATGAATAGTATGAGCACGACCAGCAACTATATTCTTCATATCTCAAGAGTATTCCGGGATCAAATGGGAGCAAATGATGAAGGTTTGAGTCTAGATGTGCCACTCCTTTCACTAGGTTATCAAGTTCACAATCATTCAAGGCATTACCCACCACTAGGACAAACACAAGGTCATTATGAACAAGATTAACATAAGGGATTTCATTACACACGTTCAAAGGACCATATACTTTATCAAGATCAACAATACAATTATGCCAAGGAGGTACACTTTTAAAATACACCAAATTATCCTTCGTTACAATCATGAAATACTTACTACAAGCATCACAAAGGACATGGTTAAGAGAGATATCAAGGGAAAAGGAATGCAATCCAAAACACATCCTTCCCTACCCCAATAGTATACCGGGATCAAATGGATGAAATAGATAAAAATCTAAGCCGAGGTTAGCCATTCCTTTTACTAGAGAATCAAACTCACAATCATCTTCATTCAAGAAAGGAAAACAGCCACTAAGCTTACTACCTCTACATAATATCAATTCAAAATAACATGGTTATCATCATAGGCAAAGAGGTAGTATAGGAAGGAATCAGGTGTGAAGACATCAACCAAGGTACTATTATCTGCAAGACGGTCATGTAGTTTGAGAATATTCTTTTCACATGATAATGGCACATTATTCAAGTTATAAGTTCTAGCACTAGATGCACACAAATCATTCTTACAAAAAGAATTGATTTTGTCATCTAAAGGATCAACTAGTGCTTGCGTACTCACAACAAAAGTTTGTTCCTTATACAACCAATCAACACCAAGAGTATCACAAAAGGGAGATTCATACACTTCTTGACTAATCTAATCCGAAACTACACCACTTTGGCTACTACGAGCCACATCACAACAATTCAAGTTTTTACGAGTGTAGAAAATAGCTTTGTTACCTTGTAGATTATGAGGTGTTTTCTTCACTTGGTTTCGTATCATGGCAGACCTCATGCTCCACATTACAAGGGAATATGTCAAGGTTTCCCTTTTGATTCACTTCTTTATCGCTTGTCCTACAATGGGGACTTTCGGCCAAGGGCTTGAAGGAAACTTCCTTGGTCTTCTCCTTGGGACTTCTAGGGTCTTGAACCTGCACATGAGAAGATAAAATACTAGGAAAAATGCTAGTATTTGGGTTAGTGAACAAAAATGGGCCTTTACGGACAAGATCCACAATAAAGAATTTTTTTCCCTTCCAACTTCACTACCCATGGTTTGCCCTTCCTTTTCCCTTCTTTGTTCACATTCTTCTTGTACCTCAATAATAATTTTCTCTCCATGAGGCTTGGTCTCACTCTCTTTGGTTTCTAACTCATGGAGAGGAGTCATTGGATTTTGTGAAGTATAGGATCTTTAGACTTGAGGTGTTAGGAATTGTGGAGATTTTGGTGGACATAGTCTATCAACCTCACTCTAATTCTAATTATGTCACCCCTCATTGAATGCATATCACTCCTTATAACATCATATCCTCTCTTTATTTCTCGACTCAAGGCCTCCATTTGGGCTATCAAAGCTCCCATAACATCATTTCCCAAAGGTTGGGAAGTAGTACCTTTGGTTTCCATGGAAAATGTACCTACGAATTGCAAAAAACAGCAAGCAAAATAACCTACAAAATCAGAAAATGAGTTAGTTCAAAAGCCTCACTTCACTCACACTCAACCTCACCTCACACTTGGCTTCACAAGTGTTGGAGAACCGGCAATACTTGGCAAGTTACTTGAGAGGTGAGAAGCTTTGAACCAGAATGGATCTTCGTTTGAAACGACTCAAAATAAGTGATGCACGAACTTGAACCAACAAAAATACTATAACTTGAAAACGAGAAAAGTACACAAAAATCAAAGACGCGAAACAACAAACTCTCTAATCTAATTACCAAACTAGTAGGTAATTACTAGCTTACTAATTAGTAATAGAATCAACACAAAAGCAACTATAAACAACAAATAGAAATTAGGAAATCTAATTTTAGAACTCAATTTGATCATTTGTATAAGTGATGATGTGGCAACTTGTGATTGGACGTCACTTTTCAAATTTTCAAATCTCAATACACTTGTTTTGACCAAACACACTTAAGATAAGAAGAAATTTCCTATGGGAGGGAAAAATTGAAGGTTTTGGAGTCATTTTGGAGCTTCAAATGAATTGAAAATGGATTGGTCCCCCCCATGTACTTTCAATTGTACTTGATTATTCCCTTTGTTCTCTTCTTTCTTTAGGATGACTATGAATATACAAAGGAATATTCCTTCACAAACACCAAGTACTCTCTCTTTCTTCTCTTTTTTTTTTGGATCAAACACACTCTTTGAATATTCTTCCTTAGCAAGACTTGATGAACATGGAAGAACAAGATGAATAATTAAGAGTTGACCAAAGTTTGACCACCTAGCAAATGAACACCAAATCTGATTTTTTTTGAAGATCTAGGTTCCTTATGCCAAAAAAAACCTCAACCAACTAAAAATCAGCCACAAATCAAGTCACCAACACAAGCCAAAAAATGTCTCTCTCCAAAAGATTCAAACAAGCCACAACAATGGTGGATCTAGCTAAAAAACAACCAAACTTCACTCTAAAAGTAGATCTAGACTCCCTATGTGCTAGAGAGAAAGGATCTAGCACTAGAAACCATCAAAACAAAAAAAAAACTTGTACCTCTAACTTGGAAATTTTGGATTTACAACAAACACACAAGACAACACACAATTTTTTTGGTATTTTATGATTTTCGACTCTTTTTTGATGAGATTTTCTATATAAGAACACTAAAACCAAGATTTGGGGATGTTGGAACAACCCTAACCAAGGCTCTGATACCAAATGATAGCATAAAGGACTACCAAACATGAAATGGACACTAAAGGAACAAAAATCAGCAAGTTCACAAAGAGTAAACAACACACTAGAAGGAGATGAAGAAGAAGAATTGAATGAAATTAAAGATAGAGAGAGAGACCCTCACTTCCACTAGTGAATAGCACTAGAAGGTGTATCGAACCTTCTAATGCACATCACCAATGTAAGATCAAACCACTCTCTTAGGTAAATCAAAGGAAACACTCTTCCTCAAACACACCTTTCTTGCCAAATTTTGCAATACAAGTGAAACCCTAACTTCAAATGTATCAAGGAACCAATTTTGGGTTTGAGAGCTAAAACTACAAGACTAAAGCTACAATCTAAGAATAATATCCAATTTCATCAAAGTCTCATGAAAAGAGAAGTAAAATGGTCTATTTATACTATTACATGACAAAGGACAAAAATGCCCTTAATGAGAACTTAAAAAAGAGGCGCCTATAGAGTGCTCTTTTGGAGTGTAAAAAGTCTACATTATCCTTCCTTTGAGGTGCCTATGGAGTGTATAAATTCCCCTCCTTCCTTCTCTTGACCAAGGCTTCAAATACTCCAAAAAGTCTTTAATTGCTTGCCAATTCCGAAGCCTTGACCCTTAGACAACATCTTGTGCTTTTGACGCTCATTGTGCTTGTATCAGAGATGCCTTAAAATCCTGGCGAGTAGAAAGAGCATCAGACGCTTTTGACCAGTGTCAGAGCCAAAAATAAAAGTAGAACCTTTTGGTACGGGAGCTGATAAAGTAGCAACATGAATCTTATTTTCCATAGAATAAACCTTAGAAGGACAATCCCTTTGCATATGAATGATCTGACAACATTTAAAGCACTTGTTCCTCCCTTCTTCACAAACACCATGGTGCACCTGACTATAAAATCTACAAGGAGGATATGATGGAGCTAATTGAGGCCTACTAGCCTATGAAAGGGCTCCTGGTGCTCTAAACCCACTATCATATTGAGAATGATGATCACCAATGGTTTCAGATAAGGATAACTAGCCGTAGAGTAGGAACCAGAATTGCACCAATTCTTCTTAGACTAATTTTTACCATCTCTACTACTCTGCTGCTGGCCTCCACCCTAATTCAAATAGCAAAAATTCTTATTCTACCTTTCACTTATTTCCTCTTGCTTCTTTTTTCTTCTTCCATTTGTTGCATATACACCACCATTCTAGAGATGTACATATCCTTGTTCAACAAGGCGGCCTTTCTCTCTAAGATCAACTCATGAGATAACTTCAAAGCAAACTTTCTTATTCTATCCCTCATGCTAGACACTAATTTAGGAAAACAACGCGACAACTGATGAAACTTTAAGGCATACTCCTTCACTGACATCCTCCCTGCTTCAAATTCGTAAACTCCTTGGCCTTTACCTCTCTCAACTTCTAAGGAAATAAGTGATCAACAAAAGCTCTAGAGAAGTCATCCCACAAAGTAGACTCAACATCATCACCCCTGGATTATTCCCACTCTTCATATCATTGGTATGCTACATCCTTCAATTAATAAGCTAAAAACTCTACACCCTCTATATCAGTAAAATGTATCATATAGAAGATCTTTTCCATCCCATCAATAAAATTTTAAGGATTTTTCTCAACCTCAAGACCAGTGAAATCAGGGAGACTTAACTTTATGAATTGTCCAACTTTAGTGACCTCAGAGGATAGGTAACAGAAGCAACACGCTTAGTCTGGGAGGCCACCAATTGAGTAAGCAAATGAATCCATTAGAGAAACTCAATATTAGACACGCCAGCTTGGGGATCCTGAGAAGGGATAGGGGGAACAGGTGGAGCTCTCTCAGGGCAATCAGAAAAAGCGACCCTAGACTGGGTCTAAACTCCTAGAGTTGGAAAAGCTCTATCTATATTATCCTCAGATAGGGCAGAAGGGTTTCAACGAGCATCAGATCTTTTGGGAGGCATGATCTGAAAAATGAACATTTGGGAATTAGAGAAGATTCAACACCTTAGACTTTATAGCTTGAAAATAGGATGACAACAAAGGGAAATATTCCTAAATTCCTCATACCCTCTACCTTATAAGTATGATGCTCTACACAACCATAAATGAGACTCTACTTGACACAAATTTATTGGACACCCAATGACACCAACCCTTGGCTCTAATACCATCTTTCTTATAACTTAAACTAGGGCCTATCCATGATGGGTATATCAAGTCCCACGTGGGCTGGAGATCACCCCTAGCACCTAACCAAGCCAAACACAGCATCCACCAATGTCGGATGAATTCTGAACATATAACAAGATAGTATGCAACAAGCTTAAGGAAAGTTAAAACATGTCTATAATCGATGACCAAACACCGGCCAAAAAATTGACCAATATTACCTAATATCCACAGTAATCCAAACAAAGCCTTCTAAACAAAAACCAAAAACTAGTCTTGGTCGAGACATGTCCCTGACTTTGACAGATAACAATAAGAATGAAAATAATAAGGTTAATAATAATGAAAGTAACTATTAACTCAAATGTAAGAATGAAAAATGGTGAAATACCTAAGATTTTTGGGGGATTAAAGCTTACCACTTTACTACGACACAATGAACTGAGCCGATTGACCTAACTCGACATAAAAAAAGTAGAAGTAGCTCTATAGACTGCATCATAAGAGGATACAACATCCGAGGACAGTTAGTGGGGTGAATACTAACATGTAACTCGGGGATAAGGATAACATAATGCCGTGATCAACAGTTCAAAATCATTCAAAACTAATGCATATAATCAACTACATATCATACATATATATCATATGTCGAGATAGGGAATAAGGATTAGCATGTCCTTTAAAACTTTAGCCTAGATTGTGTAGCTCAATAATCAAACATATGCAAGAACCTACAGGATATATGGGCCCAACTCTCTCTCAATAATTGGGTCCCAGTATGTATAGCCACATGAAATAGAGAGTATACATATGCACTATGCGAAATTCAAACCTCTGAGTATATTAGCGTGACATGAACACCAAATGATGTAATAAGATATAAGGGACTTGAACCTTCTAATTATATGATAATAATAATAATAAGGGGGACTCAAACCTCCTGGTTATAGAGACCCCCACATCGGTAATTACAGTTTCCATCTTTGGTCCCTCGGGACCTCTACTTTTATGACTTAGATATACAACCCTTATAAAATCATATTAAAACAAGTATCACATATTCCCATTAATTGAACCACATTATGCCTTAAGGCAATCATTATTGGTATCGCCATACCAAGTACACTTGCAAGGTAACAATAACATGCCAACAACTAAATCACTTTGGGTAATTCACAACCCCATTAGTTTAATTATACATTAGCTTGGGGAATTACACAACCTCTTAAGGTTCAATTCAAAATCCTAATGCAATAGTTCAAGGATAATTCAAATTCTCACATTTCTCAAAACCAAAACCTAATTTCACAATATAAGGTGGGGTCATAACTACTTCAAAAGTCATAAGTTTGGGGAAATTCACCATTCCCAAGTTCATTCACCATATCCATGCACCCATAAGTTCAAAACAATAATTAAAGCATGAATAATCATATGTAAACCATGGGAAAATATTGTTCAACAACAAATATTCAAAGCCCTAAATCCTTGATTTCATGCCAACATAAATATGTCATGAACAATACTTTAAAACATATGATTTTTAAAAATTAACAATGAGGGAAGAGTAACATGCCCAAAATATCAAGTTTTACGGTAAGAATTCAATCCTGGAGTCCTTGGATGACCTACTTCTTGGAAAACCTAAGTATAACTGCTTGAGAGAATTTAAGAGAGCCTTAGAAGTGTTTCAGTACATTAAGGATAAAATATAACACCCTTAAATGCATTATAGATGTGGCATTTTAATTGGGAAAGGAGGGAATCATCTAAAGTGCCCTTAAATTAAAAGCTAAAGTTTAGTCATCAATGACTACAGTTCACTATACGACCCGTATAGTCATATTATGACTCGTCACCCTGAGTCATATCCAAGATAGTTCTAGGACACCCACAAACTCTTGACCCTACAACCCAATTAGTACCACTCATAATGGGACCCTATGACCCATAGGGTCCAATTGTAGTCAATACAAAACCCGATTAGGTAAACACTAGATAGGCCCAACACCAAAAGAGAATAATTGTAGGAAAAAGATAAATAAATTATCACGTGGCTATCAATGAAATTTTCTTCTTTTTTCTAAATATAAAATATGAGGACTAAATAAAATATAAGACTTAGGAAAAAAACCAAGTCAATATAGTAACATAGATAGATATATTAAATACAACACAAAATCACACAAACATCATAAGTAAATGAGAAACTCTAAAACAAACCTAGGATAGGAATATATAAAGTCTATATTTGAATATAATATAAAGACATAAGGTAATGGTTGAAGTTAGGCATGAATTCTAAAATAGTGATTTTCCCAAATTTTGAAATACTCAAGTTACAGAAACTCATGATCTGTGGGACGCACTTCAATTGGAATCTGTATCAAAAAGATACATAACATAGGAGTGAGTACGATCTACTTGTACTTAGTAGGCATCATATGCCAACCAAGAAAAGTAGATAACTAAATATATGCTGAAAACTTCAACAACACTTTCACCTGCATACAAAAATGTTTCCTATAGTTGCTTAAGTTGTACAGATCCTAACATTATAAATAATATAACTATAATAATAGTATAAGAGTAACTACAGAACACATATAAATAAAAAGAAGACTCATACATGATATCAATCATATAAAAGGGACACAAGTGATGCAACATAATGAAATCATAAGGATGCAATATTCCTATGTCACTTTGCATACATTTTTCAAGCATAAGATTCTAGGAGGGGATCTATAGGGGTTTTGCAACCTACACAATCCTATTAATCAACCTTATCAACACATCCCCTAGTAAAGGAATTTCATAAAGTGTCTTATTTTATTTTAAAATAGTATTTCTTAGTGGTACCAATTCAATGAATATTGGTGAATAAATGAGGATGTATGCTAATAACAATTCAAAAACATACAATGAAACACGAGTTTGGACAACTCAACTAAAATGCTTCCTGTTTTAAATGGCTTCAGAATTCTCTCAAACTATCACAATGGATTGTATATGAGATTAGGAGTCTATTGATACCCATATTTGAATACTTTTATTCCAAGACCAAAATCACTTCAAAAATTGACTCCACAAGTAAAAGGGTAAAACTAAAATTCTTAATAAAGAATCATATACCCATACTTTAAGGGTTCTAAATATAAAAACCCATTGAAAAACAAGTTAAAATCAACTTTGAAATCATTGAAAACTTTAATTATCACTTTATGTGGTAAAACCCAAAATCCCAAGTTTGAAATCTAAATTTTGAAGATGTTTAAGCAATATAATCATTGGGTAATGATAGAAATTAGGTTTAGAAGAATACCCAAATATTTTTGAAGAAAAATCCTCTTTGAAACTGCTTATATTAAGATTTGAAAGCTCAAAGTAGTGAAAATGTAGTTGGAATCATGAAATAGAGTTTTTATACAACATTCCCTACCTAGGCAGTCAAATTATCACCTAAGAAATATCTCCCAAGTGGATGGACTACCATTAAGATGGTAGTCACTTTCCACATAGGTAATTTACTTAGGATGCTAATCCATTACTTAGGCAATTTTCGCAAGATCAGTCAACTTCTACTAAGGTCAAAATTTGTTCACCAAAGTAGTACCACCCAAGGGACCAAAGTCCATCTTAAGTTGTCACACTAGAATCTTTGCACAGTTGAAAAATGTAACCAAAATTGACTTTGAATAAACCCTCAGGATTTGATTGAGAGATTTTAAAAATAAACCAACAATGCTACTAGGATAACTTCAATATTCCAGACATACTGGACCCGTCAAAATTATAAAAAAAGGTTGTTATCAACAAGTTACTCCCAAGAAACCCCTTTAGACTAAAATGATTAATTTCTAATCTAAATTCTCAAAACTCAAAATTAAATCTCCAAACCTAATCAATTATGCTACTAACTCAAAATTAATATTTGGATCTGATAGAACTGACAGAATTGCCATCCGAAGTTTGGATCAAATTTTTTTGACCAAAATCAAATATATCACATTAAAGACTACTCAAAACCTTTAACTTATATAAATTATTTTGAAATTCTTCAAGGATTGTGTGAACTATCCCTACAAGTCACAATGATACAAAGCAACTACAGGAAAGAAAAAATTATGACACCCCATAAAACTTTGAATATTTTATTTTTTATCCTCCTGCATGAGAAATGTCAATTTTTGACATGAATTATATTTTGGGGATGTTAAAAGGTTGTTTTGGGGAAGTTTTAGATTTTTCGGAAAGTGTTTGTGGTCATTTTGGGACCCGAATGCAATAAGCCTCCATGATCAGGCCGTGTCATGGAGGTTAACCTCCGTGATATTGGTATGGCACAAAGGATAAACTCCATGATATTGGCATGGCACTCTGCTCTTTTAAATTTATTAAGTTTTTTTTCTTAGAGTGAGGGGCATTTGTTTTTTTTACTCCTTGTACGACCTTTAAACATAAAATAACCCTATTCCCTTAAGTTTTCAAAGATTAAATCATCCTCTTTTTCTAAATCAAAATCCAAGAACACTCAAGGGTTTCATAGTGAATTGATCATCCGGGCTCCAAACTTTAAATTGACTTTAATTTCTTGTGTATTTTAGGCATGTTTCTCTTACCCTAACTCTAATTTTACTTTTTGACATTAATTGAATGGATTTTTGTGTGATTTAGTTGTTGATTTTGAAATTGGCTTAAGGGGTTTTAGTTGTTACTGATTGGATTACTTGTCTCATGTATTAAATTGATTATTCATACTTTAAATTTATACTTTTGGGACTGAATTGGTGCATTGCTTAAATGATTGGAATGGGTGACATGGGTTTTCAAAAATCTGATGAATTTTTACTTACAATTGGTATCAACCTCAACCCACTTTATAATCTTGGTTTAAAATATGAAAAATTGTATGCTTTAACTTGATTTTAAACCATCGCATTACATTAAAGAATAAATGAATATGAATATGGTTTTGGAGGCCTTGGTTTTGGATTTTTAATGTAACACGGGAGTCTAATTTGGTTATGCAAATTTGGTTTGGCATAATTAATTTAGATTAAAAGCATATTTGTATGATGATAAAAAGTGGTAAATACTTTAATTAAAAACTCTTGGGTTAATGGATTGGTTTATGTGCAAATTATTTTAATTTGGGATTAAAGGGAATTGTGTAGGTCACCGTGAAGGTGTATGTCCCGGGGCACAAACTCTAGAACCACATTTACTGGCATTGGGGGTCTATATAATCATCTTCTTGATGAAAACTTGAAATATATATATATATACCCATATATATATATTGTGACATCTATTGCCTTGGTGGCTTTAGTTTTCCCTCGATTTTTCTTTGATTCATACAGAATAAGTATTGGCCCCTTTCAGCAGGGGAGCTAAACCCATATAGCCTATGGGTGCGTTAAGGATGGATCGGTCTATATAGTTTAGGTTAAATCTTTAAACTCTCACGTTCTTGACCCTTGTCCCTATCCTAGCATCCTATATATATGTATATGAATGTGGTGTCTATGATTTATGAATAGATTTTGATAATTGCATTAATTTATCCTTACTCCCTAAGCTAAATTCTTGTACTTATCCCACTGACTATCCCTGGATTCTACATAATTGCATAATGTAAGGTTCAAAGGGTTTTCTAATGCTTCTGTGCAATAGTAGTTGGTTGAGCACATCGGATGAGTTGTTGTGAGTGGGCCTCCATCTTTTGGAAGGCCTTGTCATGTCATTATTTTTTCTTTATTTTCATAGTACTTTTGGATTTTTTTGTTATAGCCGGAGGCATGTCCTAACTTAGATGTTTTTATGATTTTAGAGGCTTTTGTGGACAAGTGTGGGTTTTTTGTTGTTTTGACTCTTAATATTCATTTGCGTTATCTATTCATAATCTTATTATAGTTTCATTGGCTTCCACTTTATTATGATTATTATACTTATAAGGTTAGGCTAAAGGGGTAGTTTTCAGTCCATAATAGACTTGAGATACCCATCACCACTAGGCCCTAGTTCGGGTCATGATAAGTTTGGTATTAGAGCATAGTATAGGGTTATTGTATGTCTAAAAAGCTGTGTTGAGCAGAGTCCCTTTTATAGGTGTGTAGAGGAAGGCTACAAGGCATTCAGAAATATTTGCCTTTCTCGTGTTCGATTTCAGGCTATAGAGTCTAGTAGTCTTGAAACTTCTCTAACTCATTGCTTAGTCGTATTTCAGATCAAGACTCCCCAATGATCTAATGTTCATAGAAACTTTACCACAACCTCTATTCCACTTAAGCATAATGTGGAGGGGACTCTCCCTATTTATGAAGTGCAGACCTGGTCTAGGGTCCCTGCTCCTTATTGTATTGCTCCACTTAGGGTTCTACTGATCCCTACTAGTCTTCCTCGAGCTTCTTGACCTGGTGATACTCATTCCTAATTACCTTAGGGAGATATCTCTAATATGGATTTCTATTAGTCTATTTATGTGATTACTCAGTTGGTGGAATCACAGTCTCATCAGTCTGATTATGTTGGTTCTGATGCTATATTATCTAAGGTCACTCGGGTTGGTTAGTTTATGAGGTTGAATCCTCCAACCTTCATAAGCTCTAAGGTTGAAGAGGATCCATAGGGGCTCATTGATGATATGGAGAAGATTTTTAGGGTCATGCATGCTATTGATTTTGAAGGTGTAGAGTTTGTTGCATATCAATTGAAAGATATAACTTATCAGTGATATGAGGAATGGGAAGCAATAAGGGGTGATGATGCTAAACAAGCAGTGTGGGATGACTTTTCAGGTGTTTTTCTTGATCACTTCTTTCCTCGGGAGTTGATGATAGCTAAGGCTGAGGAATCTGTTAATCTGAAGCAGGGTAAGATGAGTGTCAAGGAGTGTGCTATGAAGTTTTAACAGTTGGCTCGTTATGTTACAGAGTTGGTGTCTAACATGAGATCCTAAATGAGAAAGTTTGCTTCTGGGTTGTCTCGTGACTTGGTGCTGGAATGTAAGGCTCCTATGTTTAGTAAGAAATGGACATCTCTAGGCTAGTGGTTTATATAAAACAAGTAGAGGATGAGAAAAGAAACATATAGAGATGGGAGAGAGGCAGATAAAGAAGTTTAGATATTCAGAGCAAGGTGTAAGTCAGCAGAACAGTGGGAGAAATGGTAGACAGTAGACTAAGAAGAATAATTGAGGGAACTCTTATTCGACAGCTAGTGCTCCTTATCCTAAGCCTTTAGGTGATCGTCATTTTTAAACTAGTTATTTTCCTAAGGCAGTGGATCTCAGTCAGCTCACCTTATCCTCCTTGTCATTTTTGTGGGCTCCTTCACCACGGATATTGTGAGGAGGGGAGAAATCAATAATACAATTATTGTCTTCTTGGTCATATGCAACGAGATTGTCCTTTATCCAGGGTTGCCACTTCTTTACCTCCTTCCCCTAAGGACGATACTTCTGGTACAAGCACCGACAGGAATCATCTCTATGCACTTGCTACTCGTCAGGAATCTGAGTCATCCCTAGATGTTATTATTGGTATGTTGCAGCTCTTTTCCCATGATGTTTATTGTTCGCTTGATCTGGGTTCTACCCTTTCTTATGTGACCCCTTATAAGGTTGTGCATTTTGGTTTTGGTCCTGAAATTATTTCCAACTCTTCTATTTCTACTCCAGTGGGAGATACTATTGTTGCTAGAAAAATCTATAGAGGTTGTGTGTGTCCATCTTTTGAAAAAGAAATCGGCAGATTTGATAGAGTTGGATATGATGGATTTCAATGTTATCTTGGAGATGGATTGGCTTCATTCATGTTATGCATCTTTGGATTGTAGGATCCAAAAAGTCAGTTTTCACTTTCTTTATGAATCGGTATTAGAATGGGAAAGGAGTTTCATGACCCAAACCAGGGCCTGGTCGTGATGGGTATCTCTAGTCCACCGAGGGCCAGAGACCACCCCTTTTGCCTAGCCAAGCTGAACATAATACAGCTAACAATGGATGATTTATGAACATATAACAAAATAAGATAAGTTCCAAACATAAACAAGATAGACAACTTAGAAAAGAATTTAAGAATCAACATCATCCCAATCCACAGTTATCTACAAAGCCTCTAATAAAACCAATATCCACCTATGTTAGGACATGCCCCTGACGATAGCCAAAAAAGGAAACAACTGAATAATCTAAGACATAAACTAAACCACAAAGTAACATTCCTTTTAGAAGAAATAGGCTTACCACTTTAGGCTGATTCGCGAACAATCCCAAGGATCACCTAACACTGTGCAGGAAAAGCAGGAGTGTCTCCATTCCCAGCATCACATGGGGATACAACGTTTGGAGATGGTTAATAGGATGAGCACTAGCATGTAGCTCAGGGGTGTGGGGATAAAATAATGCCATCTCAAAACAATCCAAAATAGTATCAATGCTCATGTCCATATATATGCATATACATATATAATACGCTGGGATAGGGTAGAAGGTTTAGTATGAAAGTTAAAATAATAGCCTGGGTTGTGTAGCATAACAGTCATAATAGTACCGATGGGCTATATGGGCCCCAGCTCTCATCCTCGAGTAATGCGTTCAGCCTCACGAACTGGAGAATAATCATAACATATATGCATGGGGGACTGGAACCTCCCATCACATATCAAGGGTGACTTGAACACCCAATCATAAAGAAAGGATGATTCAAACACCCTATCATTTAGACACCCGCACCAGAAAATGTACTTTCTAGTATTAGTCTTCTCAAGATATCCACTTTCACGGCGAACTACACAACCTTACCCAAATTTTATTAAATCATGTTACTATTATGGACTATTATCTATAGTTTACACAATCGATGGAGAAGAGTTAGCAGGAAACCCAGAAATTCACAAAGAATTTATGACTTACGAGAGAATTACCAACGGACAATTATTAGCTTTAAAGTAAATGTCATCACGCCAAATCAAATAGCCAGTGGTACTATAACCCACTAACCAGTAGGACTCTGACCCATTTAGCCAACTGGGACTCTAACCCATCAGCCAATAAGAGTTCAAAATATTTAGCCATTTGGGACTCGGACCCATTTCAAAATCAATCCTTGGCCCTCAAGTCCTTTCAAACCATTCATGTTTCATTAGCCTTTATATGCAATTGTCATAATAAAAGACTAGTTCAATGTGAATATACTTATATTCAATACCAATTTCACATGATTGGTTTGAGGTCATACCAATTACACTATTCAAAACCATCAATTTGGGGAACCCACGACCCCCATTCTAATTAACCACACCCATGCACCCTAAATTATTCAAAACCATCAATTCAAACCATGAATCATTCATAAAAGCCATGGGGAAAACATTTAAATAGTCATTATCCAAAAACCCTCAACCATCATTCAAAACCCACATCAAAATCAAGTGAATACCAAATAAATTTATGCCATAATTTAAAGTACAAGTTTAGGGAGTGAAATACATGCCTTAATCACCAAGAAATATAAAATGATCATTACTCGTAGGGTGTCCTTACGAGGAGTCACCATGACTCATAATTAGAGTAGAGGGCCATCCTCACTTGTCAGGTCATGAGTCTCACCCTACGACTCGTGACAAAACCATATGATTCGTATAGTCTTTATCATGGTCCCAAAAGAAAATATGGTCAATCACATTGGTGAGACTATGAGTCACACCTTACGACTCGTAATGTCTCACCATGACTCGTCAAGTCTCAATCATAGTCAGGAAAGAAACTTAGGAAAATCTTGGACAACTTACTAGTAAGGCTATGATTGTTCCCTACGACTCGTAAGGAGTCATCATGACTCATTAGGTCTAGTTGTTGTCTGGGAAGTAAGATCAAAATCAAGGAATTTTCCAAGAACCAAAATTCGAGGTGTTACATTCTCCCTCCAGGATAATTTTCCCCGAATAATGGGTCAAGACATTCATTAGCATGATTTAGCATAGAAGATAACCACAATTTTCTTTTACAAAGACAGAAAACAAAGATATTAAGGAATGCATATACCTTAGCATGATTATCCCAAAGAAGGAAACAAGAATGGTTATTTAGACTTCAGGTCCTCTTCAACTTCACAAGTAGGTTCTTCAACCTTATGATTCCTCCATAGAACTTTCACTGAATCCATATCCTTAGTCCTCAAATGACGGACTTATCTATCCAAAATTTCCATAAAGACTTTATCTATAACAAGGAATTCAAAACACCAACACTTTCCAAGGGAACAATCAAGGAAGGACCACCCACGCACTTTCTCAACATCAAAAGATGAAAAACTTGATGGATAGAAACCAAACTTGAAGACAACTCTAAATCATAAGCCACATTTCCCACTTTTCTTAAAATCAAGGAAGGGCCAACATAACAAGGACTGAGCTTCGCCTTCTTTCTAAATCACATCACTTATTTCATTGGAGACACATTAAAGAACATCCAATCAGTAACATCAAACTCCATCTCCTTATGCCTTACATCAACATTGGACTTTTTGAAACTTTGGGTCGTTCTAGGCCTATCCCAAATCACCTTTACCTTATCCATGGCTTGGTGAACCAAGTCAGGATCGAAAAATCTAGTCTCATCGACTTTGAACCACCCAATAGGAGACCTAAACCTCCTTCCATACAAAGCCTCGAACTGATCCATCTAAATACTCTAGTGATAGCTGTTATTATAAACAAAATCTATAAGAGGTAAATGATTAACCTAAATTCCACCAAAGTCAATCACGTAAGCCCTTAGCATATCTTCTAAAGTCTAAATAGTCCTCTTTACTTGTCCATCCATCTGATAGTGGAAAATGGTGCTAAGCTTCACCTTAGTGCTTATCCCTATATGAAAAGAATGCCAAAAGAGAGATGGGAATTGCATACCTAGATCAGATATAATAGAAACAGGTGCACCATGAAACCTGACGATCTCCTGAATGAAATGCTTATCATAATCTTCAGCTAAATAATTAGTCTTCACTGTCACATAATGTGCAAACTTGTTCATCCTATCCACGAAGACCCAAACTGAATCAAATAGATGACGAGACCATGGAAGACCAGTAATGAAATCCATATTAATAACTTCCCACTCTACACGGGCAAGTCAATCTATTAAGATAGACCACCAGGCCTGAAGTGCTCCACCTTCACTTGTTGTCAAAATGTGTACTTTGCCACAAAATTATCCACATCTCTCTTCATGTTGTTCAACTAATAAATTTTCTTTAGGTTATGGTATATCTTCATAGAACCAAGATAAACTATATATCTCAACTCATGAGCTTCAGTAAGAATTCTCTCTCGTAGCCCATCAACATCGAGAACACATAATCTACCTTGGTACCTTAAGATACCTCACCATAAATCTTAAAAGCAATGACTTTTTATTGACCTAGGTCATCCTTAATCTGCATCAAGACAGGGTCTAAAGCTTGCTTCTCTTTTACCTCAGCACCAAGAGATAACTTCTCCACCTCTTGAACAATCACATCACCAACCTTAGAATCTAAAATATGAACTCCAAGATTTGCCAACCAGTGAATATCCTTCACCAATCCTTATTTCTCCTCATCCACATGAGATAACCTCCCCATAGATAATCATCTAAGAGCATCAACAACTATATTAGCTTTACTTGGATGATAGTGAAGACTTAAACCATAATCCTTGAGCAACTCAAACAATCTCTTTTTCTTGAGATTCAACTCCTTTAGGGTGAACATGTACTGCAAGCTCTTGTGATCAAAATTCATGTCAATGTAAACCCCATAAAAAGAAAAAACCACAACCAGCAACTCTAAATCATGAATCGGATAATTCTTCTCATACACCTTAAGCTGTCAAAAAGTATATGCCACTTGAAGTGACCTAAACCTGGGCCTTGCCATAATGGAAAATCTCAAGTCCAACCAAGTCCGAAGACCGCCCTCATTACCCAATCCAACCAACCAATATGTGCCCTGAGTCGAATAAATTCTGAACATAAACAATATAAGGTACTTTCAATGTAATGACTTTGGGATAAGACTATATCCGAGTCCAATCCAACAAAGTCAATCCATCCTATGACAAAAACCACTAGCCATACCAAACCATAAACCAAAACAAAAATAATAACCCAATATGTATATACATATAAAGCATAATCAATCCACACCCAAGTCTACAGCTGTCCATACAAAGCCTCTAAACCAAACCAAAGAGTATTATTTGGGACATGCCTCCGACTATTGCCCAAAACCCAAAGTCAATAAAAAGACCAAATTATCCAAAGTAATCTACACCATGAAATAGATGCCTTTAGAACTATGGAAGCTCACTACTTCAATCCAACACCGATTGTCCCCAAATCTGATCAATGAGTAGGAGGAGTAGTATGGCCAGTTCCTACATTGCTGGGGATATAGTCATCCGAAGATGGGTTAGCGGGTGAACTCTAGCATGCACTCAGGAGAAGGATAAAATAATACCAATCTTTAAAACAAAATAAACCAACTACATGCATACAAACCATATATATATGTATATATATATGTATGTATGTATATATATAACCATACTGAGAAAGGGAACCGAGTTTAGTATGCATTTGAATTCATTAACTTGGGTATGTGAAAAGTAACCATCATAATCCACCCATGGGCTATATGGGTCCAGTGTAAACCCCTAAATAGGCCCTAATGTGTGTAGCTGCACGAATCAGAGATACCATAGGAGTAGGAGATTCCCCAGTACCCTTCGCTCTTCATGATTCCAATGAACAAATGTACTTAGGGTATTCCCATGTATCCCAGAAGTATCATAAATGAGGTCATCATGACCTATCCTCAAGTCAGAAAACATGAATTTCAAGTGTTCATCCCTTGGACTCTGACCTTCACGGTTCGCTGTCACACTCCGCCATTATTGGCCTTTTAAAATCATTACCATCCAACCAAACAATTATTCTATTTATTTTCAATCAAGGCTATTACAAGTGGTATCGTCATACACACTATAGCTTGCATGAAATTTCTTTAAAGAACCTTAGGAGATTCCCATGTACCCATAGGTTACATTATTAAGTTTACTTGGGGGATTCCCGTGTACCCCCCAAGTACATCATTATAAAGCTTACTTAGGGGATTTCTGTGTATCCCGCAAGTATTTCATTATTAGGCTTTACTTGGGGGATTCCCTTGTACCCCACAAGACATTCAATATTCAATCCAATTCCATCATTTTATTCACTTGGGGGATTCTTTTGTACAATGCAAGGTTTTTATTCAAATCAATTTCACAGCCATCAATGCGTTACCATTTAACCATTCCAAAACCTTTAAAGCAATTATACCATTCAAACATTTAAACCATGAAAAAATATCCAAATCCATTTAGGGTTTCATTACCAAACCATACCATGCAATAGTTCCAATGAAAGTTCAATGATACAGTGAAAACATTTTCTTAGGCATTTTATCAAACATATTGAGGGCATACCTTTAGCAAGATGAAAACCCAAGCATAAACCATAAATTTTAGGGTTACTCATGACCCATTTGTTAAACCATAACCAACAAGCACTCACATATGCAAACCATCACCAAAAATATGTAAAAACATAGTTTAAACTAATACCCAACAATATGCATCAAGAGCCTTAACATTGGTTTCCAAAGCCACAATTTACAATTCATAAATAAATGTTTTAAACTAATTTAATCTTGCCTTTAGTTGGAACTAACAATGAAGGAAGAAGTACATTCCTTATATAAGAAGATTTCAGAGAGAAACTTGACTCTTGAGTGAGTTTGAGAGAGTATTTTGAAGTGTTTCTATTCTTCAAAGTGTATTATGAGAGGCCACCAAGGGTTATATAACGTGGTGACATACGGGTTTGAGGTGGGAAATGTCTGGACTATCCTCAGCTTAAAAGCTGAAAACCAAGTCCCAGGAGGGTACAACCCAACCCTCTTAGTTGTACCCTATGGTACGAGTGGTACCCTAACTCATACCATATACCACACCATGGTCCCCTATTCTATCTACCATACGACCAGCTATGACTAAGTCGTATCTTAGGGTATGAAAAGTACCAACAAACCGAATCTTGGACAGATTCAGCTAGGCAAGTCAATAAGCATCATACGACTTGGGATCATACACCTCATACTTACCATACAACTAGTATGATGTTGAGTCATACCTTTGACAGAATCCCAACCAAAACCCACTGCCTGGTATACGAGAGAGGCACCCCAAGTCATATTCTAGGTGCGATTGGTACCCATGAGTCATACCATGGACACAATGTCCAAAACCCATGAACCGTTGTAAGTGCCAAGGTTTAGGGTGTTTCATAATCCCCCAAAGTACCAACAAACCATATCTTGGACAGATTTAGCTAGGCAAGTCAATAAGCATCATACGACTTGGCATCATACACCTCGTATCTTACCACACAACTAGTATGATGTTGAGTCATACCTTTGACAGAATCCAAACCAAAACCTGCACCCCAAGTCATATCCTAGGGTGCGATTGGTACCCATGAGTCGTACCATGGACATAATGTCCAAAACCCATGAACCTTTGTAAGTGCCAAGGTTTTGGGTATTTCATACTCCTCGAATGATGGGTAAGGGCAAGAACAAGATTGAGGTAACACCTTAATACACACCGACTTTTCTCCAACCATGTTAGAAGACAAAGACATTCGACAAGATGAGAAGATCACCATATAACCTAATCGCGATTTACACTCCAACACCTCTATTTTGTCCTCTAACTAAGTTAGAAAACCAAGATACAAAAGAAACTATTCCTTTTCTTTAACCAAGTTAGAATAGAAAGATGAGTTAAAGAACACATACCTTATGCATGAGTTTCTGAAATGAAAGCCAACATGGATACCTAGACTCCATGTCTACCTCTGCATCCCAAATGGTTTCCTCAGTCTTTTAGTTCCACCATAGAACCTTTACCAAAGCCACACCCTTTTGTTCACAACCGACAGGCTTGCCAACCCAAGATCCTTACCAAGACCTCCTTATAGGACGAAGATCCAAGATACTAATACCACACAAAGAAACCAACCAACGAAGGACCACCCACACCTTACCTCAATGCAAACACATGGAATACTGGATAAATGTAACTGATGTTAGAGAGCAAGTACAATTCAACTTACAATTTCCCAAAGACACATCACCATGAGAGCTTAAGTCTAGATATACACCACTTCCATGTTCAAGCCTATTCAAAGCAAAAAGGAGTTAACTTAGGCCACAAGGCTGTACTCCTTACATCTAACCTGAAACACTACTCTGCTCCATCACCATTATAATACCAAAACAATAAGTAAAAGACATGGGAAAACCATAATCAACCATTATAACCAGAAACCCTAACATATAGTTAAAACTATAACACCATTATTCCATGAAAAAAATTCATACATCATGCCTTCCCAAGTCTCTTAAGTACCCAACAAAACTATTGGTATATCTACCAATCATAACATTCAAGCCTACCACTTATATGCCCGTGGTATGATCTATCTTTCAAAAGATCAAGCACCCTCTATCATTTTCACAATGGTTTCCACCACCTACTCCTCTCATAACTATTTCTCCTGACAATAACTTTACCTTACCCTCCAACACCTTAAATCTAGAAGTCATCCCAGAATCTCTCCTTCACTAAGGGACCTCTACATTTCTTGATTTCAAAATATCACCATCCTTCCCAAGCCACTACCATCCTAACATAAGAAGGGTCATTTAAGGAACTGAATTACAAAAATTTCACATGCCACTTAAAGTGAGACCCCCAAAATAAGACACGGCACCATAGGCACTAAGTACTTCATTGCAAACACCTAGACCATAATGAAAAATCATTTTGACATAGCCACCATAGAAAGAGCCCGTACGAATGGACACCGAAAGAAACACAACTGCACATATCATGGGTAATGTAAAGACTCACATCCAAGGATTAAGGGGAATTCAAAATGGGTACCTTAGGCATAAGTGCTATAAGAATGCATGAAACACTAATAGAGTGCTCTTTAACTGAGATAGAAAAGAATCACTAGAATATGCAACCCGACCTTCCCTTGAATTCCACCACTAGAAGAAAATTGTATATTAATCCTCGACCTTTATCCCATGACACCTATAAGCATAACACTCTGCTCAGATAGGCATCACTAAGGATATATACTAGGGCCACTTGGTTTTTCTATACCCAAAACCTTATTCATCCAAATGCTACCTAGAGCCCAGTATGGTCATATAAACTCTATCCTCTAACTCAAACAAATAATTAGACCCCTAATCTATATCCATTTTTTTAACCTGAACCTTCGGCCTATAAGTCATAACTTTCCCACTATTATATTCCCTAATCCATCAAACTAACCCCTTCCGCACACCTCATTCAACCTAGTAATTTACCATCATAATTTTCATATTGTTATTCCCAAGCTAACATACTCACTTTACCAAGATCAACCATCTATGTTCAAGCCTAGTATCTATCAACCACCATGTACTACTACCAAAGTACCCCACATAGAATATACATAATGGTCCACCACACAAGGAGGACATCCTAAAATTCCTTATTCACCAACCGACCCCTATGTATTCCCAGGGGAAACCATCCCCTAATGCATGAAAGAATGAAAGCACTCCATGAAAAAAATACTAGAACTATTGAAACCTTTATCTAAGAGATCTTTTTATTTCCCCATAACACTCCTTTAACTCAATCGAGACCATTCTATAAAGAAAGAAAAGAAATTGGACATATGTCCAAAACCAGACCAATCCCCAAACTCAACATCCCCATTGGAAAGACACCATGAGGGTCATCACAAAGGACCTCATGAAATTCATGTATCACCAAAATAGAATGCAAGGAAAGGTCTACCAAGTTAGAACCTTTAACCTGAACCAAATTATAGGGACACCTCTTAGAGACTAAGCCCCAAGTTCTAAGATAGAATGTAACCTTTCCCTTAATAGCTAGGGAATAAAACCATCCTCCCACTCTATAACCGACTTACTAGTGAGTATAAAGATAACTTTATGGGCCCAATAATTTAATAATACATAGCATGAGTATAACCAATCAATCCCCTGAATGATAACAAAATCCATCATGTCTGAGTCAAACTAATCCACCAAGACCAATAGATACCACACCCCCATAGACTTTTATAGCAATCACAGAGTCACTTACAGAGTATAAATAAAAAAAGAGTTTGAAAAGACCTTGGAACCAAACCAAAACACACAACCATAAATGGGGTCACAAAGAGAGAGGGAGCCCTAGACCAAGTAACCAACACTAATAACAAGAGAAGAGTTTTCAACATACCAGTGTCAACATCAAAAGATTCCTCAGACTCTTGAGGAATAATGAGAGCATTAAGAAATATCAATCACTATCAGAGCCAAAAGCAACACCCCTTGGTGTAGGAGCTAGAGAAGTAGTAACCGTTACCCTATTTGCCCAAGTGGCAATTATTTTGGGACAATCTCATTGCATGTGACCTAATTGACCATAACTAAAACACTAATTCCTCTATTCTTTGCAACAACCATAGTGCAACCGACCACAAAATCTATAAAAATTGGTAAGATGGTGCAGATTGGGCCTCAACGGCCCGAGGTTAGGCACCTTGTGCCCTAGAAACATTACCAATCTAAAAATGTTCACTTCCTAATAGATTCAGGTAGGGTGAAAAAGCCATAGAATAGGAGTTAGAACCCACCCAACTCTTCCTCTTAGACCACTTACCACTATACCATTGGCTACCCCTTTGTTTAGAAAACCAAGATCCCTTACCTTGCCTATTTCCCAACCTTTTCTCATTTCTCTTCTTACCAATAAGAATCTCATTTCTCCTTGAGGTAACCAAGAATGAGTACCACCTTCTAAAGTAGGGTTAGCGGAGATCGGCAAAACTCTATGGGAAAAATCAAAAATTACAACTCTTAACTAGGTCTGTTCTACATGAGCTGGACTAGATCTATCTATGTCATCCTCGAGTGGGATGGGTGAGTTTCCATAAACTTTGGTTCATTGAGAGGACATGATCCAAAAGATAAACCAAAAGAAGATTTAGGAAAAAGTTCAAGACCTTAGACTCCATAGCCTGAAAGTAGAACAACAAAAAAGTAGAACATTCCTAAATGACTCGTAGCCTCTTGATTATAAGTGTGGTACACAACACACGCATAAGAAAGACTCTACATGATATGACTTTATGGATACCCTATGACATCGAAACTTAAAACTGTGATACCAACTTGGCACAACCTAAATCTGGGCCTTGTTATAATGGGCAATCGCAAGTCCAACAAGGATCGAAGATCGCCCTAATACCTAACCCAAACAACCAATATATGCCCCGAGTCAAATGAATTCCCAATACAAATAAGATAAGGTGCTTTTGATGTAATAACTTTGAGATAAGTCTAAATTCGAGGTCGATCCAACCAAGTCAATCCATCTAATAACCAAAACAACTAGCCATACCAAAACCATAAACCAAAACAAAAATGATAACCCAATGTGTATATATATGTAACATAATCAATCCACACCCAAGTCCACAGTTGTCGATACAAATCTAAACCAAACCAAAGGGTATTAAGTCGGGACATGCCTTGACCATAGTAAAAAACCCAAAGTCCATAAAAAGACAAAAGTATGTAAAGTAATCCATGACATGTAATAGATTCCTTCTGAACTATGGTAGCTCACTACTTCAATCCAATGCTGACTGTCCCTAAATCTGATCAATGAGAAGGAGTAGTAGTATGGTCGGTTCCTACATCATGTGGGGATATAGCATCTAAAGATGGGTTAGTGAGTGAACGCTAGCATGCACTTAGGATAAGGATAAAATAATGCCAACCTTTAAAATCAAATAAACCAACTATATGCATATAAACTATATATTTATATACATATATATGTACATATATATGCACACACACATACATATATATAACCATGCCGGGAATGGAAATTGGGTTTAGTATACATTTGAAATCATTAACCTAGGTATGTTAAGCATAATCATAAAAATCCACCCACAGGCTATATGGGTCTAGTGTATCCCCCTTAACGGGTCCGATATATGTAACCGCATGAAATAAAGATATTATAAGATTAGGGTATTCCTAAGTACCCTTTGCTCTCCATGATACATATGTACAAATGTACTTAAGGGATTCTTATGTATCCCAAAAGTATCATAAATGAGGTCGTCATGACCTGTCCTCATATTGGCAAACATGAGTTTCTAGTGTTCGTCCCTAGGACTCCTATTCATGGTTTACTATCACACCATATCATTATTGCCCAATTAAAACATTATATTCCAACCAAACTATTATTACATTTATTATCAATCAAGGCTATTACAAGTTGTATCATTATGCGGACTATAGATTTCAAGCAACGTCTTTAGCCAACCTTAGGGGATTCCCATGTACCCCATAGGTTACATTATTAAGTTTACTTGGGGGATTCCCATGTAGCCCACAAGTACATCATTATTAAGATTTAGGGGATTCTCGTGTACCCCACAAATATTTTATTATTAATCTTTGTTTGGGGGGATTCTTTTGTACCTCACAGGAAATTAAACATTGAAGCCAACTCCATCATTTCATTCACTTGGGGGATTCCCTTTACTCCGTAAATTTTTCATTCAAATCAATTTCATAGTAATTAAGGATTTACCATTTAACCATTGCAAACCATTCATACCATTTAAAACCATTCTAAAACCTTTAAACTATTTATACAATTCAGAATATTTAAACAATGCAAAATCATCCAAATCCATTTAGGATTCTATTATGAAACTATACCATGCAATAGTTTTAATAAAAGTTCAATAATAGGTAAAAACATTCTCTTAGGTATTTTGTCAAAAATGTTGAGCCCATACCTTTACCAATACTAAAACCCAAGAATAAACCATCAATTTTAGGGTTACTCATGAACCATTTATTAAACCATAACCAACAAGCACCCACATATGAAAACCATCACCAAAAATATGTAAAAATATAGTTTAAACCAATACCCAACAATATGGATCAAGACCCTCAATATTGGTTTCTAAAACTACCATTTATGATTCATAAATCAATGTTCAAAACACATTAAATCATGCCTTTAGTTGAAACTAACAATGAGGGAAGAAGTACATGCCTTGTACAAGAAGATTTCGGAGAGAATCTTGTCTCTTGAGCCTTTTGAAAAACACTTGTAGAACCCAACCCTCCAATCTTCAAGAGTGTATTTGAGAGAGTATTTTGAAGTGTTTCTATTCTTCATAGTGTACTATAAGAGTCCACCAAGGGATATATAATGTGGGGACATAAGGGTTTGAGGTGGGAAATATTTGGACTACCCTCAAATTAAAAGCTAAAAACCAAGTCCTAGGAGGGTACGAACCAAACCCCTTAGTCATATCCTAGGGTACAAGTGGTACTCTAACTCATATCATAGACCCCACCATTGTTCTCTATACTTTCCATCATATGACCACCTAGGTCTAAGTTGTATCTTAGGGTATGAAAAGTACCCATAAATTGTATCTTAGACAGATTCAACTAGGCAAGCCAATAACCATCATACACCTAATATAATACCTTAAGACTAGTATGATGTTGAGTCGTACCTTGGGTAGAATCCAAACCAAAACCCAATGCCTAGTATGTAAGAGAGGCATCATGCATAGAATATCAAAAATCTATGAACCTTTATAAGGGACAAGGTTTAGGGTGTTTCATCCCTACCTTATCATGTTCCGTTACACACAACCTAGTCCCACACGTGATGAATCACAATAAATAACAAAGATAGTAGTAACCTTTGGTATGGTCAAAACTAGAGTTGAAGTCAACTTATCCTTCAACTTCTCAAAATCACCCTCACAAGCATCAGACCATAAAAGCTTCACCTTTTTTTGAGTCAACTTAGTTAATGGGGCAGTGATCGAAGACAAACTCTCCATAAACCTCCTATAATACCCAGCTAAACCGAAGATACTCTGAATATAGATTAGAGTTGTAGGTCTAGGCCACATCTTTATCACCTTAATTTTTTGTGGATCCACCATGATCTCCTCACTAGAAACAACATGACAGAGAAAGGTCGCATCATTTAACTAGAATTCACACTTAGAAAATTTGTTTTATAACTGTTGATCTTTTAAAGTCTACAACATTATATGGAGATGATCGACATGATCCTCTGCACTCTTAGAATATATCAATATTTCATCAATAATATAATGATGAATAGGTCCAGAAACTGATAGAACACCCATTTTATAAGATCCATAAATGTCGTTGGAGTATTAGTCAAACCAAAGGACATGACTAAAAATTGGTAATGACTATATCGGGTTTGGAAAATAGTCTTAGAGATATCCTCCTTCCTAATCTTCAATTGATGATAACCTGACCAAAGATCAATCTTAGAAAAGTACTTAGCACCCTAAAGCTAGTGAAGCATCATCAATCCTAGGAAGAGGATACTTATTCTTCAACGTCACCTCATTCAACATACGATAATCAATACACATTCAAAGAAAACCATCCTTCTTACACATGAAAAGCACAGAAGCATCCTATGGTGACACACTAGGGTGGATAAAACCCTTATCAAGAAGATCTTTCAACTACTCCATGAGCTCTTTGAACCTAGATAAAGCCATTCTATAGGGAGGGACAAATATAGCATGGGTACCAGAAGAATATCAATCTCAAAGCCTATTTCCTGATTGGGAGAACTACAAAGAAGATTATCAAGAAAGAACTCAGGAAACTTACTAACTACAAAGAAAAATTACAAGGAAAGGTTTTTAATAGTAGAATCCTTAACTTGAACTAGATGGTATAAACACCTTTTGGAAATTAATTTCTAGGCTCTAAGGTATTAAACAAACCTTCCTTTAGGTAATTGGGAACTCCCTTCCCACTCAACCACTAGTAATTTGGGAATTGGAAACTAATCTTTTGGGTTGTACAATCAAGAGATGCATAGCACGAATGGAGCCAATCCATCCTCAAGATGACATGAAAGTCTAACATATCTAGCTTTATCCTATCCACCAATGCCTTCATACAATAGATAGATACCACACAACCCCAATAGACTCTTCAAGCCATAATAGAGTCTCCCACTAGGGTAAATATGAAAAAGGAATCAAGAATACACTCAGGATCAAAACTAAAATGAATAGCCACATAAGGGGTCACATAAAAAAGAGTAGACCCTAGATCAAGTAAGCATTATCGGTCACGAGATAAGATTTGTAACATACCATTGACAACACCAGGAGATGCCTCAAATTCGTGGTGGGTGGAAAAACATAATGATGATTCTGAATAGAGGTAACACCCTTTCTCACAGGAGATGAAGAAGTAACAATCAGGATCTTATCCACTTCTATAGCAATCATATTTGACACTCCCTCTGTATGTGACCAAGCTGACCATACCTAAGACACTGATTCCTACCCTCATCACACATTCCATGATGCACCTACCTGTAAAATCTATAAAGAGGATATGATGGAGCTAACTAAGCCCTGTTGTCTTGCGACTAGGAACCTTATACCCTAAATCTACTATCTATCTGGAATCAATGACACTCGATAACTTTGAATATAGAGAACTAGTCATAGAATATAAACTAGAACTTTTCCATATCTTCTTAGACCACCGCCTGCCATCTTACTACTATTTTGCTGGTCTCGACCTACTCAAAATATCTAAATTTCTTACTCTGCCTTCCTCTATTTTAGCTTGCCTCTTCTTCTAATCCTCTAATTATTGTATGTACACCACTAACCTAGAGATATCTATGTCATTATTCAGTATTGAAACCTTGCACTCCAGCACCAAGTCCCAAGACAAGTCCAAAGCAAACTTTCTTATCCTAGCCCTCATACTAGACACTAGCTAAGGGGCACAGTGAGACAACTGATGAAACTTTAAGGTATACTCCTTCACTGTCAGCTTCTCTTATTTCAGATTTACAAACTCCTTTGCCTTCACCTCTCTCAACTCCTAAGAAAAGAAGTAATAAAGAAAAAAACTAGAGAAGTCATCTCACATAGCTATCTTAGAATTATCTCCTCTCAACTATTCCAACTTATCATACCACTAATATGCCACATCCTTCAACAGATATACGAAAAACTCCTTACCTTTTAGTCAGAAGTATGCATCACTCAAAAAATATATTCTATCTCATCAATAAACCCTTGAGGATCCTTCTTAACCTTAGAACTAATGAAAGTTAGAGGATTTAGTGTCATAACCAGCCAACTCTAGTGACCTTAGAGAATATAGAAACAAAACCCACACAATCAGGATGATAAGACGAGAAGTCACAAACTGAGTTTGCAGATGAATTAACCAACAAAACTCGACATTAGAATTATCTCCTTGGGGTAGTGGGGCATGATTTACATTAGCTCGAGAAGCACGAGGAGGACTAGTAGGGACTGGTACAAATCCATATGGGCAATCAGAAGTAGGGACCCTAGATTAGGTCTATACCCCATAGGCCATATTATACTCGAGTGGACAGAATATCTTCAGGAAGGCATGATCTGAAATACAAACAAATAGAATTAGAGAAGATTTCAAGACCTTAGACTCTATGGCCTGAAATAGAACAACAATAAAGGAAAACATTTCAAAATGCCTAGTAACCTCCTAATTATAAGTATGGAATGCTACTCACCCATAAAAGAAACTCTTATTGACATAGATTTGTGAACACCGAATTGACCATTAACCTGGGCTCTAATACTAACTTTCTCAAGACCTAAACTAGAGCCTGGCCATGGAAGGTATCTCAAGTTCATCGAGGGCCAGAGACCAAACCCTTTGCCTAGTCAAACTAAACATAATACAACTAACAGTGTATGAATTTCAAACAAATAACAAAATAAGCTGAGTTCCAAAGATATAATAAGATAGGCAATTCAGAAAAGAATTTAACAATCTAATATTATCCCATTCTATAGTAATCCATAAAGCCTCTGATAAAACCAATATCCATCTAAGTCAGGACATGCTCTCAATCATATCCAAAAAAGGAACCAGCTAAACAATCTAAGACATAAGCTAAACCACGAAGCAACAGTTCTTCTGAAAGAAAGAGGCTCTCCACTTCAGGCTGACTCACGAATAATTCCAAGACTCATCTATAACTATAAAAAGAAAAGTAGGAGTGTCTATATTTCCTGCATCATGTGGGGATACAACATCCAGAGATGGCTAGTGGGATGAGCTCTAGTATGTAACTCATGGGTATGGGGATAAAATATTCCATCCCAAATAATCCAAAAATAGTATCAATGCTCATATTAACATACATGCATAGACATATATGTAAGATATTATGATAGGGAACAAGGTTTAGCATGAACAGTAAAATAATAGATTGGGTTGTATAGCATAACTATCATAATAGTACCCACAAGATATATAGGCCCCAACTCTCACCCCTGGTCGAGCCCCAGTCCATGTAGCCATACGAACCAGAGAATAATCATAACGTATATGCATGGGGGACTCAAATCTCCTAATCACATATCAAGGTTGACTTGAACACCTAATCAAAAAGTAAGGGTGACTCAAGTACATAATAATTTAGACCCCTACGTCGGCAAATATGAAGTCCAATATTAGTCCTCTCAGGACCTCTACTTGCACGACAAACTACATAACCTCATTTAAGCCCAATTAAAATATTTAACACATAATCCATTCATTTAAGTAAGGACTCATTTATTACATAAATGTTAAGTGGTATCATCATACCAACTCTAGCTTGCAAACAAATGTCATCATGCCAAATCAAATAGCCAGTGGGACTCTAACGCACTAACAAATAGGACTCTGACCCATTTAGCCAACTGGACTCAAACCCATCAACCAATAGGACTTTAAAATATTAGAAATTTAGTACTTAAACCAATTTCAAAATCAATCCTAGGACATAAAGGCCTTTTGAACCATTCAGGTTTTATTAGCCTTTTTATGCAATTCTATAATTCAAGAGTAGTTCAATATGCATATACTTATATTCAAAACCAATCTCACAAGATTGGGTTGAAGTCATCCCAATTACAATATTCAAAACTATTAAATTGGTGAATCCATAACCACCATTCCAATTAACCATGCCCATGTATCCCAAATAGTTCAAAACTATTAATTCAAACCATGAATCATTCATAAAAGCCATGGGGGGAAATATTTAAATGATCATTATCCAAAACCCAAAACCCATCATTTAAAGCTCATATCAAAATCATAAGATGACAATATTAATTTATGTTATAATTTAAAACACAAGTTTAGGGAGATAGATACATGTTGTAATCACCAAGAAATTTTGAGAAGTATCTACCCTTGAGCCCTAAAGGCCAATCTCTTAAAACCCTAGCTTTGTCATTGAATAGAGAATTTGATAGAACAAAAAAATATAAGTATTTGGTTTGATAAGGGGTGGAAATATAGTCCTAAATATGTTTTATGGATGTGGGGTTTATGTGGGCAAAGGGGAAAATGTCCAAAGTACCCTTAATAAAAACTCTAAAAATTATTGCTAGTCACTACAAATGACTTTACAACTCATAAGGTCTCCTTACGAGTCATCACCATGACTCATAATTAGAGTAATATCTCAGGGAAATCCATACTAGTCAAGTCACGAGTCTCACTTTATGACTCATGACCAAACCATGTAACTAATATAATCATAATCGTGGTCCCAACAAAAACTATAAGAAATTATACTGGTGAGACTATGAGTCATACCTTACGACTCGTAATGTCTCACCATGACTCATCAAGTCTCAATCATAGTTAGGACAATAACTTAGGGAAATCTTGGACAACTTATTATTCAGGTTACAATTATTCCCTATGA
Source organism: Capsicum annuum (assembly GCF_002878395.1). NCBI lineage: Eukaryota > Viridiplantae > Streptophyta > Magnoliopsida > Solanales > Solanaceae > Capsicum > Capsicum annuum. The sequence goes on along the minus strand of NC_061114.1, from coordinate 151,413,610 downwards.
ATCGTAAAGAGTTATCATGACTCTTTAAGTACAATCGTTGTCTTGGCAGTAAGCTCAAAATTAAGGAATTTTCCAAGGACCAAAATTTGGGGTGTTACAGGGAGTTCTTTACTATCCAAATCGGGGTTTATCTCTTACCTTAGAGCTTAGAAAATACTTTCAAAAGGGTGTCTGTATCATCTAGTTCTAGTTTAGGATTCTAACTCTGAAAGTTCTTCTTTGCAATCTATCCCTGTGGTTAATGAATTTCCTAAAATGTTTTCCAATGATTTTTCTGGAATTCCTCCAAATAGGGAAATATATTTTGGAATTGATCTTCTACCAAATACTTATACTTTTTTAATTCCCTCTTATAGAATGGCTTCAACTATATTGAAGGAGCTAAAGAAGAAATTGAAAGAACTTCTTGATAAAAGGTTCATTCTTCCTAGTTTCTCTCTGTGTGGTGCTCCTGAGCTTTCCGTGTGAAAGAAATATAGGTCACTTTGGATATGTATAGACTATCATCAGTTGAATAAGGTTACAGTGAAAAATAAGTATCCTCTTCCAAGAATTAATGGTCTTTTTTTATCATCTTTAGGCTTCTAGGTGTTTCTCTAATATTGATCTCCATTCATTCTATCACCATTTGAAAATTAGGGAGGTTGATATTACCGTGACTACTTTTCGAACTCGATATAATCACTATGATTTTTTGGTTATCATTTGGTTTGGCTAATGCTCCAATTGCTTTCATAGATCTTATGGATTGGGTTTTAATGTAGTTTCAAGATTTGTTTATTATAGTATTTATTGATGACATCTTTTTAAATTATAAGAGTAAGGAGGATCATGTCAATCACCTTTAAATTGTGTTGCAGAATCTTAAGGACTAAAAGTTACATGCTAAATTTTCCAAGTGTGAGTTTTAGCTTAATACTATGACTTTTCTTGGGCATGTTTTTTCTAGTGAGGGGATCAAGGTAGATCCACAAAAAATTAAGGTAGTTAATAGGTTTCCTAGACTCATAAATCCAACTGACATTATGAGCTTCTTAGGCTTGGCTAGGTATTATAGGAGGTTTGTGGAAAGCTTCTCATCTATTACTACTTCGTTGGTGAAGTTAACTCAAAAAAGGTTATGTTTTTATGGTTAGATACTTGAGATGGTAATTTTAAGAAGTTGAAAGATAAGATAACTTCTATGCCAGTATTGACCTACTCGAGGGTATTAATGTTTTTGTTGTTTTTTATAATGCATTTTGTATGGGAATGGGTTGTGTTTTGATGCATCATGTAAGTTTGTAGCCTATGCTTCTGAGCGGCTTAAGGATCGTAAGAGAAATTACCTGACTCATGATCTAGAGTTGTCATTTGTGGTCTTTTCCTTGAAGATCTGGCGCCATTATCTGCATGGAGTGTATATAGACATCTATACATATCATAAGAGCTTGCAGTATGTGTTTATGCAGAAGGAATTGAATCTTAAGCAGAGGTGGTGGCTCAAATTGCTGAAGGATTATGACATAAGCCTTTAAAAAACCATCCAGGTAAAGCTAATATTATTTCTAATGCTCTTAGAAGGTTTTCTATGGGGAGATTATCTTATGTTGATATGGAGAAAGTAGGATTGGTGAAGAACAGTCAAGAGTTGGCTAACATGGGAGTTTGGCTTTTAGACTCTAAGGATGGGGAAGTGATTGTTCAGGAAGTGGTCAAATCATCTCTTACTGCTGAGGCAAAAGAGAAGAAGGATTTTGATCCCATACTTATGTAGATTAAGGATAATATGGGTCAACAAAAGATTATGGCTTTTGAGAGTAGGGAAGATGTCATTTTGAGGTATCAAGGTAGGTTGTGCATTTCTAATGTTGATGGGTGTGAGAAAGGATTTTGATTGAGGCTTATGAATCTAGATATACAGTTCATCCAAGATCAACTAAGATATATCATAACATAAAGGAAATCTACTGGTAGAACAATATAAAGAGGGATGTGGGAAATTTTGTTGCAAAATGTATGGTTTATTAGCAAGTTAAGGTTGAGCATTTGAGGCCTGGTGGTATGTCTAAAGAGATAAATTTTCCTATGTGGAAGTGGTAGATGATCAATATGGATTTCATTATAGGTCTTTTACAGTCTTGAATTCAATATGATTCTATTTAGGTCATTGTGGATAGAGTGACTAAGTCGACTCATTTTTTGCTTGTGAGGACTAACTACTCTGGAGAGGATTATGCTAAGTTGTTCATTCAGGAGATTGTGAAGTTGCATGGTACGCCAGTGTCCATTATTTCAGACTGAGGTATGCAATTTTGTTCTTACTTCTAGTATTTATTTTAGAAAGGTTCGGGTACATAGGTGAACCTTAGCACCACTTTCCACCCTCAAATAGATGGGCAAGCAGAGCATACTATTCATACTTTGGCGGATATGTTAAAGGCTTGTGTAATTAATTTTAAAAAAATTTGGATGATTATTTGCGTCTTATTGAGTTCACTTACAATAATAGTTATCACTCCAGCATTCAAATAGCTCCTTTTGAGGCTCTTTATAGTAGAAAGTGTTGATCTCCTATTGGGTGGTTTGAGGTAGGGAGACTAGGTTTCTTGGTCCTGACTTGGGTCACCAAGCCATGGAGAAAGTAAAATTGATTAAATAAAGACTTAAGACTGCTTAGAGTCTCTAAAGTTCTTATACGAATTTAAGGCGGACGAATTTAGAGTTTGAAGTAAATAATTGGGTATTTTTTAAGGTGTCTCCAATGAAAGGAGTCATGAGGTTTGGGAAGAAGGGGAAGCTCAATCTTTGTTATGTTGGTTCATATCAGATTTTGAGTAGGATTGGGAATGTCCCGTATGAGTTAGATTTTCCTGTAAGTTTAGCTCCATATGTCTATGCTGAAAAAATATGTAGGTGATGCTTCTTTGATACTGCCTATTAAAGATGTTAGTATTTTGTATTCATTTTTTTTATGAGGAAGTCCCTGTTGAAATATTGGATAGGCAAGTTCGTAGGTTGTGAACCAAGAATGTAGCCTCGGTGAAGTTTCTTTGGAGAAATCAAAAGTTAGAAGAGGCTACATAGGAAGTTGAGGAAGATATAAAGTCCAAGTATCCTTTATTAATCTTCAAGTCAGATAAAAGTGCTTAAGGTATGAGTTTCATTTTACTCTTGTCACTTTTTGAGTTTGTCAATTGAATTTGGTGTATTCTTGTCATTCTTGTGCTAAAAGTACCCTAATTCATCATACAGGGATGAATAATCCTAAAGAGGGGATAATGTGTGACCCCATACAACTTTGATGATTTTATTTTTGACCCTCCCACATGTACAATGTTAATTTTTGACTTCAATTATGTTTAGGAATGTTAAAAGGGTGTTTTGGATTTTTTGGATTTTTTGGAAGGGGTTCGAAGACATTGTAGGACCTTGAGGCAGTAAGCCTCCGTGATAAGGCCGTGTCACAAAGGTTAACCTCCATAATATTGGTATGGCATGAAGACTAACCTCCACGATATTAGCATGCCACGTTGCTATTTTAAATTTATCCAATTTTTTTTTTTACTTGGGGTGAGGGGTTTTTGATCTTTTTACCCCTTGTACGACTTTTAAACATAAAATAACCTCATTCCTTTCATTTCAAAGATCAAATCATCCTCTTTCTCTCTTAAACTCAAAACCCAAGAGCATTCAAGGGTTTTATAATGAATTCATCATCCAAGATCAAAACTTCAAATTGGCTTTAATTTCTTGTGCATTTTAGGAATGTTTCTCTTTCCCTAACTATAAGCTTACATTGTGTCATTAATTAAATGTATTTTCATATGATTGAGTAGTGGGTTTTGAAATAGGGTTGAGGGGTTTTGGTTGTTAATGCTTAAATTATTTGTCCCATGTTTAAAATTGATTATTCATGCTTTAGATTGATTTTTTGGGACTGAATTGGTGCATTTTTTAAATGATTGGATTGGGGGACATGGGTTTCCCAAAATCGGATGAATTTTGACTTGTAATTTCCATTAACCTTAACCCACTTTCTAATCTTGGTTTTAAATAAGGAAAATTACATGGTTTAACTTTTTTTAAACCCATTGCATTGCATTAAAGGATAAATATATATGAATATGGTTTTAGAGGCCTTGGTGGACTTGGTTTTGGAGTTTTAATAGAACTTGAGAGTCCAATTTGGTTATGTGGATTTATTTTGGCATAATTAATTTAGCATGCAAGCATATTAGTATAATAATACAAAGTGGTAAATACCTTAATGAATGACTACTGGATTAATGAAATTGTTTATGTGCAAATTGTTTTAATTTGGTCTTAAAGGGAATTATGTAGCTTACCATGAAGGTGTAAATCCCGGGGAGATAAATACTAGAAACCACATTTGCCAGTGTAAGGGATCTATATGACCGTGTGTTTGACACACACTTGATATATATATATATAAGGACGTGTACTGCCTTGGTGGCTATACTTTTTCCTTAATTTGTGTGGCTAACACACAATGGTGCCTTTTCAGTAGAGGGAGTTGAACCCATATAGCCCATGGGTTCCTTTATGACAGATCGAGCTACCCAGTTCAGGTTAAATCTTTAGACTCTCATGTTCATAACCCTTGTCCCCATCCTGGCATCCTATATATATGTACATGAATGTAGTGCATATGGTTTATGACTGGATTTTTCTATTTGCGTCATTTTATCCTTACTCCTTGAGTTATATTCAATTTCTAACCCCATTGATAATCCTTGGATGTTACATCATTTCATAATGTATGGTCCAAAGGGTTTTTTGTTGTTGTTGTGTAACGTTAGGTGGTTGAGAATGTCAGTTGAATTATTGTGAAGTGGTGAGCCTCCAGCCTTCAGAAGACCTTGTCATTTCATTGTTCTTTGTTTATTGTTATAGTTCTTTTGGATTTTCTTTGGTCATAGTCGGGAGTATGTCCTGATTTAGATGTTATTCTGGTTTTAGAGGCTTTTGTGGACAAGTGTGAGTTGGTTCTAGTTTTGACTCTTAGTCTTTATTTGTGTTATCTATTCATCTTTTTATTACTGATTGATTGGCTTCCGCTTTATTGTGATTATTGTTCTTTTGAGGTTAGGGTAAAAGGGTGGTTTCCAATCCATCGCGAGATACCCATCGCGACTAGGCCTTGGTTCGGGTTGTGACAAAAATAGTTAAAACAAAAAAAATCTAAAAATTAGCATAAGGGTTGTTATAATTTCCTATCGGTATAATAACACTCATCATAACTATTCCATATCTATAAAATAATACTTGTCAGAACCATTTCCAACCAATATAATAATACTCTCCCTAACCATTTCTCATCAACATAATAACACTCACCAAAGTTATTTCCTATGAGCATAACAACACTCACCAGAACCACTTTCCATTAGCATGATAATACTACTTCGCATCGGCACAATACGCTCATCGAGAACATTTCCCATCAATAGAATAAGAATATGAAGTTCACGAATAACCATAAAATCACTCAACTAATAGAAAGGTTTATGTATATACCCTTACCTTACTCAACATATTATAATATAGTCTTACTCTTTGCTATTTTATTAAGATAGTACAAGTGTACAAATGTTATAAGTGCACTTCAATCATCAAAATCGTTTGATATGTATCTATAATTTATGAATTATGCATACAACCTTAAGAATACAATAGCCAACAAATAGACCAATTAGTATGTTATTTAGCTCAGGACATACAAGCTACTAAGTTAAGTATAAATCTACATAAACACTCCTAGTCTCCTCTTAATTACTAAACAAAGTTTATTATGCCAAGGACCCTGACACCAATTTCCAAGTATGAGGATCCACCATGAATTAGGGTTATCATAAATATAGATACTGCTTTATTAATCATTATTCAGATAATTTTTTACATTCAACATCTAGCACCAAGTGTAGATCATTTACTTTTGTTACAGTTACACTTCATCATTAGTACTATTTTCCTCTCAAGGATTCTACTTCTAACTTTGTTTCACACATATTGGAAAACTATAAATTAATTTATCTCAACCAAAATTCCATTGAAGATCATTAGTCCATTCAAACAATAATTATTTGATCAACTGCACAGTTCCTTCTAATATATTATGTTATTAAATCAAGTTTATAGTTACATAGTACTGTAATGACCTATCCTATCTTTATAGCATTGTTTGTAGTGTAAGAAGTTAGATAGAGTTTCCTTAAGATGAGAGTTGTGAAAATCTCAAGATAGGGTGAGTTCAGATAAAATTTAAGTGTCATATGGTGTAGAGACTCTTTGTGTCTAGTACTGGTTTGTGTATTATTGTATAGGTCTTACATGATAGATAAGAAGTTTAGTGATCTGTAGAAACTTCCAAAATTGAATTTTGGAGTGACGATGCTCAAATTACACCTTTAAGATGTAAGCAATCATCGTTAATATAGTAACCCAACGTAGTTTGGGGTTGAATCCTCAGGGAGTACAAGGATTTCAATACTTAAGAGTGTTAAGAAGTCAACTAGGAGTTGACCCGTAATGCGTGGTAAATAAACATAAAAGTAAAATTGGTGTTCTGTTTGAATGTTTTCAAATTTAACAATTTTTTTGTTTTGAGAAATCATTTCAAAGCTAGAAACAATTAGAGATTAATCAAGTGTGGATGAGACTTGGGGTTATGGATTACTAGGTGTGGGTTCATTCATGGGTATTTGATTATTTGTACAAATTTAGCCAGAGGTCATTGGTAGGCTAGATCTAGAAGTTTTAGTGTTGATTTGTCAATTGAACACCAAATATAAAAAATGGGTTCTTTCGAACACCTCATAAGTGAAACAATTTTAACAATCTATGGCCTCAATTAACATCCTTACATCTAAGAGATCATAGTAAATTAACTAATTCAAGTTACTGCTTACATCCATTCTTTACACATATCCCTTTTATCAAGTATGATATGGGTTCAAAGGTAATTGGTGTTTGCAACTCCAATTTTAGTCAAAACATGGAATAAATGCAAAAGCCATATCAATTAGCTAATCAGGAAGACAAATAAACAAAACCCATGCAGCACTAATCATAACCTATTCAAGCATCACCCCAAGATGAAGAATTAGGTACTCGTAGAGAAAGTAGAGATATAATCAAATTTCCTTGAAATTGATCCTTAGAAAGTAAAGAGAAATAATATCAAAGATTTAATTTCAATAAGTCTTTAATAAAAATACTAATGTTTCACTTGAAAGTTACTCCAATATTTCTTAGCTCAAGAAAAGTACAATAGTGGTGAAAATAAGCAGACCCCCCTCCCTCTTTTGACCTCGAATTCCCATTTGCCTGATATTACCAAAACACCACTACATTGTTGACCTACTTGAGCAAGTCCAGCACAGATGGGGTGCATGTCCAATGCATGTAGGGTGAAGGTGACACTGTTTAGGCTATTTTAGCCACCTGCGTGCTTATGTGCCTCAGGTGTGTGGGTAATTGGCCTCCTGACACTACCATGTGAACTTTAACACTCTTTTTCTTTCGTATTTGGCCTCCTTTGAATTGAATAGCCTAATCATCTCCATTTTCAACCTTTACCTGCACAAATGGGCATTACACATGAGATTAAAACCAAATCAACTGAAAAACATAATAATTTAAGCTTAAAAAGTGTAAATACGTCATCAAAATGATGACTTATGAACCCCCAACCCCAAATGTAAAATATTTCTTATCCTCAAACAACCAAAAATAATCCTTGAGATAGGTAATTTATGACTCAAAACCACCCAAAAGAAAGCTATACTAAATATCTAGTCTAACAAAGTTCAAAAAAGACCACTCAAACATGTCATGGAAACAAATAAATCATTTTTTTCAATAAGAACATATCTATAAGCAAGGATGCTATTTAGTATAAAATGAACCTTTTAAATCTACAATTCTTCTCAAGAGCTGACAAAAAATCTTTAAAGATCATCCTAATCCTCACAATTCAACTTACCTTACTTATTACTCCAACTAGCAGTAAGACATCACCCTCTACTCCAATGTATAGATATCTCTCACATGCAACACTTAGATCCACACGCACAAGACATTTCCATTCTCAAAAGAGCCCAAATATTGAAAGAAATCACCCTTACTCTCGCAAAGAAATTCAAGTACAACGAGTAGAACCATAGGCTGGTCCTTTGTCTTTTTTTACACTAATGTAGACTTACCTATTTTGGAGTCACCAAGGTCTTGTGGGTCTAGGTAAAGTTTTATGGTGCAGGAAGGAATATATGGATCAGTTGACTAAAAAACCTACTTCAATGCAATCATTTATCCCTTTCTACCCCAATTTTTTTTAAATTATCCACCTTATTTATATTCAAATCATTTCTCTTATTTCCCTTAACCTTTATCTTAGAAATTACCAGATGAATCCAACACACCATATTTTTTCATCACTTTTTTGGCTTTTTCAAGAGATGTTCCAACTTTAAGCCTTTCATAGCCCTTCATTTGTTTAATTTCTCTTCAAGTTCTATGGGCTAGGAAATTCAACTGAGTCCTCAAGCATATATGTTGTATCTTAAGCACATAATTTGACAACCCAACATACACCTTTTAATTCATCTTAGCATATCACAATCTTCCCCTAAACTACGAGTTTGAACTACCCTTAGTTCAATCTCATTATTACATAAAACCCCTAATCTTAGGATTTTGCCTACATTTCCTTACTTAGAAGCATGTGATGCATCAAAGAAGGTTATGTTCTAAAAGAATTTCAAAAAGGTTTTAGGTGTTACAGCATGGCTATCATTAAATGAAGAAATAAAAATGGGTAAAAGGCTTAAAGGGATTACTAAGGAACAACATTAAGGTTGAAATTTGGCTATATGATGGGTCAAAAATTATATCGGGTCATTCTCCCAACTGAGATTTCCTAGTATTTTGGTTTGAATACACTCGGGGAAAGTTCTAGACTACACGTATGTGCAAGAATTATTCAAAAATTTCACCAGAAAAGGCATCATACTCATAGAGCAAAAAGTTAGTATCCCAACCAATTGAGTAATTTAAGCTTAATAAGTTACTCTGAGTCAAAGACTCATACTTGTAAAGAGAGATCCAAAATATGAATTTAGTGGTCTCACTCAAAAGAAAACTCATAAACATCATTGCTCTTTTTTAAAAAGAAAACTACATTTTGGATTTTTTTTCTCAAAATCATTCATTCCTTGCCAATGACAATTTAAAAGAATTTTTGAACTTTCTCCTACTCATAATAAATCAAAAGACTAAGTAGTGCACCTAATATTGTGGCCTTATTATCCACCTGGGTGAAAAACCACTCGTTCGACAAAGAAACTAAACTAAAATATTGACAAAAGATAAAAAGAAAGAGAAAACATAGTTTTTCTCCTAAGGAAAGAACTGAGTTTCGAAGAAAATCCTTGGAATCTATTGGACACATATATACAAAATACGACAAGAATAATGGGAAACAATTTTATAAGCACCACCCTAAATACATAATCAATACCAATACTATCACAAAAAGGTATCACATTAATATTAAGCACATGAAGCAAACCTGACAACGACAATATCCAACATCACCATCAATATGCCCAACAAGGGCCAAATCCAAATCAATGTCAATCATGAAGAAAAAGACCCACTAGGGCTCAATCTAAATAAGTATCAAAATACAAGCCCCATAAAAGCAAAATATAAATAAACATCAAAATGTAAAATGCAAATAAAAAACAAAATACAAAATAGAATATCTTCATACAATCCATCCATTAAATGAAATCAATGAATATAGACTTTTGGATGTAGAAAAAGGATAACCACCCCCACTAAAAGGCATAACATTGTCCCTAATGCAATAATATAAAGAGAGCCAATGAAGGTAAAGACTTCTTATGGTGTACTAGGCACTCGGGGCCACATCCATCAATGGTTGTGCTGTCTCACTAGGGGTCTAATTAGATTGGGAAACTCTAATAGGGTTAGCTCAAAAGTGAACTCATCATTATGTTGGGAGCTAGAACAAGCTCCAACCATCCATGAATGCTCCTCATCTATAGATAATTTTTTAGTTAGCTCAACCTTTTAGGCTTTAGTAAGCCCCCTATAAAATCAATCCCAACCTCATCTCCATTATGCTTATGTCCGAGTCCAAACAAGTTTGCAAATAGAAATACTGGGCCTGAAGTCTATGAAGGAATAGCTATCTTTTCCTTATCGAGATTGAAAGAAGGCTGCCCACTGCATTCAAGCTACCAAGATCTACCCTAAATAAAGCCACCACCTCACTATCCACTCTTGCTTATACCATGGCCAATATCCACTCAAAATATACTTTTCTAGCTCGTAGAGGTGCCAAGATTTACTCATAATTTGTGATACAAACATAGATAGATGACCACTCAATAGTGGTCTTGATATACTAGGAAATATCTGCCACCAATTAGGTAAGAGTACCATTATTTGACAAAGTCATAGAAGGAACTTTGGTAAATATGACTATAGAAAAATAGGCCAATTGGGTAGGTCACGGTAGAGGTGTGGTGCTCGATAAAGGAGGAGTGTCGGTAGAAACTTGAGGAGTGTATAAATCAAGCCTTGAAACTAGAGGTCCCTTGACCCCTTCTAAGCTATGTAAATCACCCACAAATGGATCTACCAAAACTCATACTTTACTCTTAATCCTCATATGTAATGCCCCAAGTCTGTATACCGGATACTACACGATGCTCAGAATCCCGAATGACCACAAGCTAACCTATGAGTGGTACCTGCTGCAATAATTGTGTAATAAATACTGTAATGATTGTGGAAATAAGCGGAAACATATGCCATAAGGTTCACATCTATAAATAAATTTGAATATAGGTACTAAAAAATTGATCAACTATCTGAAAATACTCTAGTCTAAAAAGCCTTTAACTATCTAAACTGTGGAGTTGATGGAACAAGCCCCCAACTAACTCCATCTACTAAAATAAAACTGAAGTACTATAAATAATAAGAATGTCATCGAACTATGAGGACTCACCAGTACTCAGAAAAATGAGAATCTGAACTGCTAAGGGTGCTCTAGAGCCCGTGCATCTGAACCTATGATATAAGACATCATAGCACAAAGAAAAGCATGCGTCAGTACTTTGAATATACTGGTATACTAGTGGGGCAGGATAAAATACATGGGTTCGTATGCATTCACAATAATAATTGATAACATAAGTATGACAGAGTAAGAGTACATGCCTGAATACATAGACTGTAACTGAGATCGTGCAAATACTGAGTACTGAATCTGAATATTGATAACCGATATCTGAGTTTATGAATACTATTTTACTGATTATCTGAATGACAGTATCTGGTAGTTCTGAATACTATGGAACCATACTAAGTTTCGTACTGAGCTGAGTGACTACATCTGATAGTCCTAAATATATAGAACTTAATTGAGTTCTATTCTAAGACTGAGAATAGGACTGATACTGTGTGAGGTAATCATCTAACTAACATGCCCCTCTTTAAACTAATTGGGGTCCACCCTTTAACCCTAGTTGGAAGGGTTTCAATAGTGTGCCATGGGTAAGGACAAGCTGTGAGTTAACCCTCTCTGACAGGAAACTCCTCTATCAACCCTCGCTAGCAGGATAACTCGAATGTGGTATGTCAACCCTCAATATATCTGATAGAAAGATATCTCAACCTATGCTAGCTATGTAGTTTTGTAATGCAGGGATTGCTACTAAGGGTCATACCCTCTGCTAGCAGGAATGCGCCCATCCCTGGGTTAACTCGGTGCTAAATCCTACTCTAACTGAATAGACACTGAACTAATTTCTAGTCTATACTAGGCTGGACTGAGTTGTTACTGATATTGATATTTAACTAAACTGAATAGGGTACACTGGGTTTCGTGGACTATCAGAAACTACTAAATTCTGTTAACTGACTGAGTTTACTGAGGTTTGGACCGAGTGTTGAACTAGATTGGATGAATACTTAGTCTACTGAGTTTTCCTGAGTTCTGTAACTGACTGAGAGTACTGCTGATAGTAACGTAATTATTACTGTACTATGACTGACCATGGCTCTAAATATTCAGCTAAATTGTCAGGTACAAGTACCCCCTGGACTTGATAGCACAAAATAAGAGACATGGCATAAACTTGAAACATATAAACTAAGCATTTGATCATTCTTCATTCATTGGGACAATTTAACAAACACTTGCATGTCATGAACTTAAACACATGCTAACATGATATAAATTCTCTATTCAACTCATATGTTAAATTCATCAATCACATAAAAGGCATAAATTATGCACATAGTACTAATCAACATATGAGCACACAATTTCAATATTAAATTCACCATTTGAAGGCTTAGCATGATTTTACATGGTAACACATATAAACCAATTAACTCAACATGAAATTGATCATGAAACATGGATTTGAAACCCAATTAATTATTTTTAAACATGAATATTATTAAACCCAACATAAAATTCATATACTTAAAGTCTAAAAAAAGTTTTTTGGACTCCAAGGGTCGAAGGGACCCTTGGATGAATACTTCACATACCTTAGTTAAGGAATTTTTGAAAATTGATGGTGGAAATCTTGAGTTCTTGATTTGAAATTGAATCTTCTAGGGTTTTGTTCTTGAGCAATTTTGAAAAAAAATGAGTTTAATTGCTCTCTAAGGTGATAAATTTTGTGTTTCAAGGGATGAAGGTTGAGGTAAAAAGTCCTAAATACCCCTAAGGATGCGGTCTTTTAATTAATGAAAAACTGTACCATCGATGCGGAGACCAACATGCTGTGTCGTTCGCATCGACGCGATAGCCAACGCGTCGCATCGAGTCCACGTCGACTAATTGGAAATTGACGCTGGGAGCTGGGGAAAATATTTATCAATGTGGTAGTCGATGCGGTGTGCCAAGATCACATTGATCCACTATTATAGGATCCCAAAGGAGCTTCAAACGAAGTCCAAAAAATTCAAAATTTGTCCAGAAACACCTATGGACATTCCTGATCATGAATCAACCTAAATATCCAACTATAATGAATTTAAAGGCCATGAAATAAGATCACAAACTTTTAAAGGTTATAATGACACGATGTTTGAAACTTAGCTAGAATATTCAAAGTCTGGGACCCCTTAACAAGCTTAGAGGACTTAATTAAGCTAAGGATTTTGCGGGGTCTTAAATTATCTCCCCCTTGAGAACATTCATCCTCGAATAAGACTGCAGAGACTGAGAATACTGAGAGCCTGAACTCAGATACTATGCATGCATAACTGAAACATGGTTTTATGATAGAGATCACTGATACACTGAATTATCTTGCTGAACATGGATATCTGATGCATGAGCACATAGCTGAACATAATTCATGAATGCATGACTGGAATTACTGATAAGTTGAGTATCTCATACTGGACATGCATATCTGATGCATGAATACATGACTAAACATGGAATGGTAACTGATACCGAGTTTGTAACTGAAATCTGAAGATAAAAGTAAATAAGCTTAAGGAAAGCTATTACCTAGGCCTGGATCTGAGTCTGCGGAGAAGAGGTGAGGATACTTGGTCTGCATGTCTGCTTTTGCTTCCCAAGTAGCTCCCTTAATGTATTGATTTTGCCAAAGAACTTTGACTAGAGGGACTTTTTTGTTCCTCAGTCTACAAATCTGGTAGTCAAGGACTTCAACTGGAATCTCTTAATAGGAGAGGCTGTTATAAATATCTATGCCCTTTACAGGGACTACAACTGCTGGGTCACCTATGTATTTCTTTAGCAAGGAGACGTGGAATACTGGATGCACTAAAGATAGATCTGAAGGCAACTCAAGGTCATAAGCTACCTTTTTGAAATGGCTGAGAATTCGGTAAGGACCAACATATTGGGGACTGAGTTTCCCCTTCTTGCCAAATCTCTTCACCCCTTTCATAGGAGAGATTTTCAAGTACAATAGTCACCAATCTTAAACTTGAGATCATTTGTACTCATATCTTTGTATGATTTCTGTCGGCTCTAAGCTATCTTAAGTCTTTCCCTGATCAATTAAACTTTCTCTAAGGTATCAAATACCAAGTCAGGCCCTACCACTACGGCCTCACCCACTTTAAACCAACCAATAGGAGATCTACACCTCTCTCATAAAGCACCTCAAATGGAGCTATCTAAATACTGAAATGATAGCTGTTGTTATATGCAATCTCAATCAAAGGCAAATGGTCATCCCAACTACCTTTGAAATCTATCTTGCACGTTCACAACATATCTTTTAAGGTCTGGATGGTCCTTTCTACTTGACCATTTATCTGAGGATGGAAGGTTGTACTGAGATGAACTTGGGTACCAAGACCCTTTTAGAATGCCTTCCAAAAATGAGGGTAAACTAGTACTTCTGTCTAAGATGATAGACAACGGAACACCGTGCAATCTAACCAACTCCCTGATATAGAGTTTGGCATAATCCTCAGTTGAATATGAGGTATGGACTGGAAGGAAATAAGAGGTTTTGGTCATCTTGTCTACAATGACCCAAACTAAATCATGCTGATGACGAGTACGAGGCAATCCCGTCATAAAGTCCATGTTCGCTTCTTCCCATTTCCAGGTGGGAATGCTGAACTCCTCTATGGACCTACTAGGCTTCTGATGCTCAATCTTAACTTGCTGACACATTGAGAACTTAGCCACAAACTCTACAATATCACTCTCCATCCCACTCCACCAATAGATCTCCCATAAATCACGATACATCTTAGTATCTCCTAGATGAGCGTGCATCATGCGATTCTATAAGAATGAGCTGCCTCAAGTCATCTATGCCTTGAACACATAACCGACCCTGGCAACGCAGCACACCATCTACCCCTTGGGACAGAACCTCAACCTTCTAATGTCTGACTAATTTTTTCACCTTGACTAGACTGGGATCCCCATCTAGCTTTTCCTTCACTTCGGAAACTAAGGATGATTTTGAACTACTCTGCACCCATACACTACCTTATACTGAATCGACTAAGTAGACACCTATTCAGGATAACTAATGGACTTCCTGAGCTAGCTTCTTCTTACTATCCTCCACATGAGCAACACTACCCATAGATATTCTACTGGGGGCATAGAGCACTAAGTTGGCCTTGCCCAGATGATACAGAACACTCATGTCATAATCTTTCAACAACTCCAGCCACTATCTCTGATGGAGGTTTAGGTCTTTCTTAGAGAACACATACTGCAGGCTCTTATGATTAGTGAACACATCAATGTGCACACCATACAAATAGTGCCTCTAAATCTTTAAGGAAAACACTACTGTTGCTAACTCAAGATCATGACTAGGATAGTTCTTCTTATGGGGCTTAAGCTGTCTAGAGGTGTAGGCTATGACCTTACCTATCTGCATTAAAACAAAACCCAATCCAACCCTGGAAGCGCCACAATAAACAACAAAGCCATCGGAGCCATCTGATAGGGTCAAAACTAGAGCTGTGGTAAGTCAAGTCTTCAACTCCTGAAAACTTTTCTCATAAGAATCCGACTACTAGAACTTGACTTTCTTCTAAGTCAATCTGGACATAGGGGATGCAATAGACAAAAATCCCTCAACAAGCTATCGATAATAGCCAGCCAAACCCAAGAAACTCCTAATATCTGATGGAGAGATGTGTCAGGGCCAGTTTCTCACTGCCTCAATCTTTTGGGGATCAACTCTAATGCCATCACCAGAAATGATATGGCCAAGGAATGATATTAACCTTATCAAAAATTTGAACTTATTGAATTTGGCAAATAACTAATGGTTTCTGAGAGTCTGCAATACTATTTTGAGATGGTCTGCATGTTTGTGTTAACTACAGGAGTAAAAAAGAATGTCATCTATGAAGACTATGATGAACATGTCCAAGTACTGCTTGAACACACGGTTCATCAAGTCTATAAAGGCTGCTGGGGCATTGGTAAGACCAAAGGACATGACCAAAATCTCAAAGTGATAGGACCGAGTTCTGAAAGCTATTTTCAGGATGTCATATTCCCTCACTTTGAGCTGATGATTGCTTGATCTAAGTTCTATCTAGGAGAAATAGTTGGCACCCTGAAGTTGGTCAAACAAGTCATCAATTTTGGGAAGTGGATACTTGTTCTTGACAATAACTTTGTTTAACTGATGGGAATCTATACATATTCTGAGGGAGTCATCTTTATTACGCACAAATAAAATTAGTGTACCCCACGGGGACACACTGGTCTGATAAATCCCTTATCTAAGAGATTCTTTAACTATTCCTTTAATTTTTTAAGTTCTGTAGGTGCTATTCTGTATGGAAGAATAGATATGGGCTGAGTATCTAGAAGAAGATAAATTTCAAAATCAATTTTCCTTTTGGGAGGAACTCCTAGAAGATCTTCAAAAAACACATCTGGGAATTCACATGCTACAGATACTGATTCAAGAGTTTGGGTTTCTAAACTAGAGTCCTAGACTCAAATGAGATGGTAGACACACAACTTTGATATCATTTTTCTAGCTCAAAGGTAAGAAAAAACCTGATCACTAGGTATTGAACTCCACTCTAGGATGGGTTCATTCAGAAACTAAAATTGGAATAAACCCAAGCCATACCGAGAATGACATCAAAATTATTCATATCTAATTTGAATAAGTCTGCTGACGTGATATTTTGAGACATCATAATTGGGCAATTCTTGAATACCCGCCGGGCTACGGTAGATTTACCCACTAGGGTAGAGACTAAGAAAGGCTCTACTAGAATTTTGGGACTGACTCCAAATCAACTGTTATATAAGGAGTAACAAAGGACAAGGAAGCTCCCGAAACTAGCATAGCATCAACATGCAAATGATAAACTTGTAACTGACCATTGACCATATCAGGAGAACTCTCTTGATCCTGTCGGGACTGAAGAGAATAAAATCTATTTAGGCACTGCCCACTGGTGGCACTAGATGAGGCACCCTACTGATTTGGGTTACCGGACTGATCTGGGGGACGGGTATACTGACTCTGCGAACCCACCTGATGAAACTATCTAACTTTTTAGCCTGGCTTTCCATATTCGATACATACATCACTACCAGCTCTACAGATACCATAGTGGTTTCTGTCGTACTTTTAGAAAAGGGATTAGTTTGGGCACTACTAACACTTCCCTGGGACTTAGGTCCTGATGCCCTATCTTTATTTCTATCTCTGAATTTAGTACTGGAGAACTGGATGAGGACAAAGCTGGAACTGAGGATTTTGATCAGAACTGAGAACAATTCCCACCCTTTGACTTAGGCAGAGCAAATTTAAAACTACCTGTCCTCGCTCTCTTTGTCTCCCTCTTCTTCATTTTATTCTTGGCCTCCTCTATCTGTTGAGCATGGACCATAAGCCTGGATATATCAATCTCCTTTATCAGCATTGTGGTTCTGCACTCTTTGACCATATTGCTAGACACCTCTAATACAAACTTACTCATCTTAGATCTATAATCTGCCACAACTTGCGGGGCATATCTGGACAACTAAGTAAACTTAATGGAATACTCATGCACTATCAGATTGCCCTGCTTCCGATTTATAAACTCCAAAACTTTTGCTTCCATCAACTCTAGCGGGAAGAACCTATCCAAAAAAACAACTTCAAACTCCTCTTATTCTGTGGGTCCTGCATCTGCGGCCCTCTCTACTTTCCACTATTTGAACCACAAGTGAGCCACATCCCGTAACTGATATAGGGCCAACTCAACACTCTCAACAGCATTCGCCCCCATGATATCAATAACCTTCTGCACCTGATCAAAAACTTCCTTAGGGTCCTTATCTAACTTAGGCTTGGTAAACGATGGAGGGTTCATTCGAGTAAAGTTCCAAATCCTAGTAGTAGTAGTGTTAGCCACTGGGTTGGCCGGATCGACAGCTGGGTATTTATTCTAGGCTGAAATAAATGAGCTAGGATGGTGAAGGCAGCTCTGAACTCCGCGTGGGAGACATACTTGCCCAAAGGATCTAGATGGATAGGCTGAAGGGATGACTGGTTCCCATTCCTCTTCCCTAAGTCCTCTTTGGAGGTGTATTTTATAAATGAAATAGAATCTAGGATTAGAAAGACAGTGTAACTGGAGCTCATGCTTACTTGCACGACATAAATACTAAAAGAAGGGAAACTTTTCCTAAAATAACTCATAGCCTCCTGTCCATAAGTGTGGCATGCAACACACTATGCACAAGATGATACTAGATGTGTATTTAGACTTCCTAGGACTCTGTTGAACCTTAGGATTTCATACCAAGTTTGTAACGCCCCAATTCTATACCCCAGATGCTACACAGTGCTCATAATCCCGAAGGACCACAAGCTAACCCATGATTGGTACCTGCTACAATAACTGTGTAATAAATACTGTAATTATTATGGAAATAGGTGGGAACATATGCCATAAGGTTCATATCTGTAAATAAATTTGAATATAGATACTAAAAAACTGAACAACTGTCTGAAAAGCCTCCAACTGTCTAAACTGTGGAGTTGATGGGACAAGCCCTCAACTAACTCTATCTACTGAAATAAGCACTATAAATAATAAGCATGTCCTAAAACTATGAGTACTCGCCACTACTCTAAAATTTGAGAATCTGAACTGCTAAGAGTGTTATGGACTCGTGTGTCTAAACCTATGTTATAAGACATCATAGTGCAAAGAAAAACATGTATCAGTACTTTGAATATACTGGTATGCTTAGTGAGGTAGGCTAAAATGCGTTGGTTCATATGCATGCACAATAATAATTGAATTAGATGAGTATGACTGAGTAAGAGTACATACATGAACACATAGACTGTAACTGAGATCGTGGTAATACTGAGTAACAAATCTGAATACTAATAACTGATATCTGAGTTTATGAATACTGTATTACTGATTATTTAAATGACTGTATCTGATAGTTTTGAATACTGTGGAAACATAGTACTAATCAATATGTGAGCACACAATTTCATTATTAAATTCACCATTTGAAGGCTTTAGCATAATTTCACATGGTAACACATATAAATCAATTAACTGCATATGAAATTGATCATGAAACATTGATTTAAAACCCAATTAATCATTTTTAAACATGGATATTATCAAACCCAACATTTAATTCATATACTTGAAGTCTAAAAATAGTTTCTTGGACTCCAAGGGTGGAAGGGACCCTTAGATGAACACTTCACATACCTTAGTTAAGGAATTTCTGAAAATTGATGGTGGAAATCTTGAGTTCTTAATTTGAAATTGAATCTTCTAGGGTTTTGTTCTTGAGCCATTTTGAGAAAAGATAAGTTTAATTGCTCTCTAAGGTGATAAGTTTCGTATTTTAGGGGACGAAAGTTGAGGGAAAAGACCCAAATATCCCCAAGGATGTGGTCTTTTAACGACTAAAAAATTATACCATCGATGCACAGACTAACATGCCGTATTATTGGCATCGATGCGATAGCCAACACGTTGCGTTGAGTCTGTATTGACTCACTAGAAATTGACGCTGGGAGTTGGGAAAACATTTATCAATCTGATAGTCGATGTGGTTGGCCAGGATCACATTGATCCAATATTTTAGGATTCCAAAGGGATTCAAACGAAGTTCAAGAAATCCAAAACTTTTTCGAAAACACCTACAAATATTCCTGATCATGGATCAACCTCAATATCCACCTATAATGGACGTAAAGGCAATGAAGTAAGATAGTCAAATTTCGAAGGCTAGAATAACACTAAGTTTGAATACTTAGCTAGAATATTCTAAGTCTGGGACCCCTTAACATGCTTAGAGGACTGAATAAAGCTTAGGATTTTGTGGGGTCTTACACCCTAGTATTTTCCTCATCTTAGAAATGTAAGATATCTATCACTCCAATGTATATAATTCTCTCATCAATCTTGGTGAAGAAAAGGACCTTGTAATTAAGGCAAAGCATTGTAATAAGAGAAGAAAAGAGAAATAAGATGCCCAATTGCTTTGACATTAGCTTTATTATTTCCACTATCAATTCTCTCAGATTTACTAGAATCTTGTCCATAATGCACCCAGAAATGATATCTCTTTCTATCATAATATCTTGTCATTCCTCGAAGGAAGTAGGTGGTTACCAAAAAATCCAAGCCAATATTTGGCTAGAACCTAAAGTCTTTGTTTGATTTTCCAACATTATTTACCCATGAAGTAATTCCCTTAGCAATTACATGAAAAAGACAAGTGAAATATTCATACCTAGTAAATACTTTCTTCTTACGCTCTTCCTAGGTTGAGGGTTTTGGGCAGGGTATGACTCATGAGTATTGGTCGTACCCTAGGATACAAACTAAGGTCCTCTCTCTTATAATTTGATCAGTGTTTGTTGGGTATATTCTGTCCAAGATATGGTTTATCCTATCCCTAGTTGTATGTTAGGGTATGGGTCTTATACTACCTAGTCATATATAATGTTGGTCTTGATTTAGTGGTTATTTACTTGGATATAGGTTGCATACCTTTGGGTATGATCCATACATTTTGTAAGATCAAAACTCACCAAAAACACTCCTAAATCCTATCTCAACTTCTCTAACAAGAATGGGGCTAGGGTTTATCAAAAAGCCATCTAGCGACTTAAGGACCAAGAATCTCTCCATGAATCATCTTGTATAAGTCATGTGGCTTTTACCCTATCATTATTACCCAAATATCATGTTATTTAAACATTGTTTATAAATCATTAATAATGGTTTTTGAAACAAATGTTGAGGGTTTTGATTTATAGTGATGGGTAATGTCTTCTTTTTTAATCTTGTGATTAAAATATTTTTGGTGATGGTTTGTATATATGGGTTCTTTTTTATTGTTATTTAACAAATGGGTTAAGGTTAATCCGAATATTGATGGTGTTATCTTGGGCTTTGGTCATGGTAATAGTATACCCTCAAGGTGTTTGTGAAAATGTCTACTAGAAATAATTAGTCACATGTTGTGGTGATTTAAACTAAGGCAATGGCTTAATGAGTAAATAATTTATAAATGATCTTGGAAAGGCATTTTTGGCCATGTAATGAGTTAAATGGTGCCCTTGATGGTTTGATTGGTTAAAAAGGGGTTAGAGTTCCTAATATAAAATCAAATTGCATTTGAACTAAAGCTTGGTGTAAGAGTGATTTGATAAAGGTCTTGATGACCACAATTTGACTTAAATTATATTTGAAACTAATGTATTGTATTATTGAAGAGATTGATTGATATATGATTCATGAAATCCTTGTGGTCATGTATGATGTTGAATTATGGCCTTGATGGCTTAAAATGGTTAAATGGGTTAAAGTCCCCAAATATGAATGGTGTGATGTGAATGCATGGACAAAAGGTTAGAGTCCCAATTTTGACTAGTAATGGATGCAATGGCTTATGGTTAGAGTTCACTTGAGTAATGAAATGGTTTGTGGTTAAAGTTCACATCTGTAATGAAATGGCTTATGGTTAGAGTCCACTTAACTAATAAAAGGCTTGTGGTTTGAGTCTACTTTCTTAACAAGATGGCTTGAGGTTAGAGTCCTCTTGCTCGATATAACTTAAGGGTTGGAAGGTTAGAGTCCTCCACTTTATGGTTCATGTTTTAGTTCTTTGAAATACATCCTTAAGCTTTGTTATCTTTTGACACTTGATGTATCCATATGTATTTACATATCTATTTGTACAAATATGGTGGCTTATGATGGTTTGATTCGGTATTGAATAATGATACTATTTTATCCTTATCTTTGAGTTACATGCTAGCACTCCAACTGGTAAATGTCAGTGAACACTGTGTCCCCATGCAACATCTGGTTCTAAGCATCTTCTTCTCTTCCTGCACAGTGATCAGGTGTTCGGGCAGTTCGAGTGTTGACATTAAAGTGGTGAGCTCCATCCTTTGGAAGTCACACATTTCATGGTCTTCTTAGCTTATGTTATAGACTTACTTTGGATTTAATTTTGGCTATTGTCGGGGGCTTATCCCGACATATTATTGACTTCAGTTTTATAGAGGCTTGTGATGATGTGACTTGGGTAGATTGGATGCTGAATGTTGATATTAATGAATGGCTAGACTTTCTTAAGATATAATTATTAATCTTGTCCTGCTATCTTGATTATATGTTCAGAGTTTATCCAATGCTTATGGATTGATGTGATGGTTAGGTTGGGTTGACGGGATGATCTTCAATCCTAGATGGGCTTGAGATGCCCATACAACAAGGCCTAATTTCGGTTCATGTCATCCTTGCCAATTCCCTTTGTACTTTCTATGGTGGTTTGCACTTCCAGGCCTTGTTGGACTTTTAAAAGGCTAGTTCTTTGTCCTTTTTGGTTGTAGATTTTGCCATTCCCTTATTTGAAGCATTGTTCTTTTTAACACCTCGCAGCAAAGTCTTTCTTGGAGACATACATTTGAAAAAGAAAAGAACAAAATCAAAACAAAATAAAAAGGGTAAAACATATTTTGGGGATTTTCATATATTAAGAAAGAGAATAAAGCTAAAGAAAAATTAAGGTGAATGTTAGGTAACATGACCAATACAACTCATGAAACTATTTCATCACAACATTAACGATTTAGAATTGATATTGCCACACAGTCTTCGTATTTTTCCAATCTAGATCATAGAACATCTATGACACCAATGGAAACAAAAATGACCCTATTACCCTTAAGAATGGCACCACCCAACCTATCATAGGGCAAGGTATGCATTCATGTCTCCTAGGTTACTTAGACTTCACCCATCAATTATTTTTATAGTACATAACATTCTTATGTTGGAGATACCACAAGGAAAATATTCATAAAAAAATTACCAATAAAGCATTACATGAGCTTATTTCCCATTAGGTGGGATCTAAAAGTGATATAGAAAACAAAAGAAATTATACAAATTGAGTAAAAGGCAAAGAAGAAGAAGAAGAAGAAGAAGAAGATAATCTTGACAAGGAAAATTAATTGTTGAAGCATATAAGATTGCCACCTTAATTAGAATATAAGGTTAAAAAAGGAAAGATCAAAGTGAAGTCTCTACATTTTAGGATAAATCCTAAAAGGTTTACCAAATCAAGTGGTAAGTGAAGATAAAAACATTATTTTTTAATGTACGGTTTGTGAGGACCCAAAATTCATTCCTTCTATGTGGCTTGATATAGGCATTGATATGTAGGGACCAATGGAGTTCTGACTTTCTGAACTCTGTCCTGATGCTTGGTCACTTGTTGTGGCTGCCTAGTTCTCCTTACTCCTGAGCTTTTTTGGTTGCTCTTATTTCTCCCTCTACAGTAACTAGAAGTTGTGGCATCTATAAATTCACAACATTCTATAGATCACCTAGAGCATGCAAAAGTGCCATATTTGGATCAATAGATGGAGGAGTAGGGTCTTGAACCCCAGTAGTAATACCATCACAAACTTGTCTTGCTATCTTTCTTAGTGTTTGAAGAATTCTTTCAGGCTCTGAATCTAAAGGGTATAAGGGATTTCCTCTTCTCCCAGTGTTTGACATACGTCGGCTTATGCCAAATTAAGAATAGAAAATAAAACCTTTGAACTTAACCAATTCTATTAACTAATCAAACCATTTTTCCTGGAAATAGTGCCAAAATATGATGTCACCCAAAACTAACCTCAAAAGAAGTATGCTACAGCCGATGCTAAATATAGTAACCTAACTATGTTGGGGTCGATCCCATAAGTAAAACATTTACCAGTGGCTTAACTTGCTAAAATCCATGGGTAGTGCGGAAAGTAAATGGGGGATTTGAAATTAATCATAAGTAGTAACCAAACTTGAATTCTTGATTTTGTAAACAATAGAAGAAGAACACTAGGAATACGTTCCCCCTAGCTTCTCAACTCCGTAAATTTCTCGTGTTCAACCCACCTATTCTAGTGTTCTACATGTAAAGTTAACAAGATATGTATTATCAACTATCTTGTACACATGTTGATCAATCTCACTCTTTACCTTGTGAGTCTCAGGGCGTCGCCTTATTGCTTATTTTTTATGCCTTCAGTTCAACTTTCACCTTTTGAGTCTCAAGTTGATTAGATGAGATAATAGAATAATAAGATGAATATGAATCTCAAATTACTATCTTAATCCTCTTTTCCTAATCTCAAATTCCCTTGTGAGGATATTATTAAATACAGGAAATCCTTAAGCTTCTGCAGTAGCTCTCAAGTGAATTAATATGACGAAGATAAAGGTACATGCATCTATATAGGAAAATAAATCTCCCACTTTCTTTACATAGCTAATCCGCTAGGGTTCCTACAACCTTAGTCAGCTAAGTTTTCCGCTCATGTTCATGCAATAATCCATGATAATCAATAAAGAATTCATTTAGTTGATTGCACAAGAATAAGAAGAATAAAATCCAATGTCTTCAATTGAATAATGACACAAAATCTTAAGAATAATGTAAAGTATTGTAAAAGTATGTAAAATATTATTAAGGACGTCTAAGAGTGTAACCTAATAAAAGATAAACCCTAGGGTATTTATAGTATCTCAAAATAACCTATAAATCCTAATTATAATGGAAAAGAAAAAGTAAGTCGGCATAAGGTAGGACTCTCTTTTCTATTCGTAAGGTCTTCTTACGAGTCGTACAATGCCTCTCGTATGTTCTACAGTGTCTGATCTTCCAAGGCTTCAAATTTCTATTATCTTTATGTCTCATGCTCATGATTTGTATCTTGACCATACGACTCATGGACTTTACTCGTTTCTACCTCGGACTTCTTCCTTTAATACTCTAAAAATTAGTCTGATTATGATTTATCAATATGAGTCATACTCAGACTTCTGACTCGTCTTCCTGTGAGACTTCAACTCTGAATTTGACTTTAGTTTTTGTTCTCTTGACGACTGCTTCTTCAGACTCGTATCCTCATCTTACCATCTATATACTCCTGTCGTATCGTATCATCACTTGGTTTTTCTATTTGGATTTTGTCACTGTTATGCTTACGAGTTAACCTACGAGCTGTATGATATGTTGACAACTAGTAAGGTTACTCATATTATCTGCAACCTTGTCTTCTTTAGGTCTTTTTCTTCAAATTTCATTACAACACTATTATTAACTTGTTTTACCTACACAATCACAAAAACACATCTTATCTACTAAAATAACCTAAATACAAGCATAAATTCTTTGTTTTAAGCATCAAAAGTGTCGTTTTTCCATGGCACATCACTTTTGAACTATAAACGCAGAACCTAAGAAGAAGTATTTGCTTGAAACATCCTGGGTTTTGGCCCTTGGAAAATTCTTGAGTTCTTTCAATCCTGGGTTTCGGCCCTTGGAAAATTCTTGAGCTTTGAGCTCACTGTCCTATTGATGACGTAACCATAGGAGTCATATGGTGTAGGTACGGGTTAGGTGACTCAAATCATTAGGTTTCCAGTGGATGGTCGTTGGGTTTCTATTGTAGTTACAACTTGGTGGTACGGGTCGTTAAGGGTGGTGAAGGGTCGTTAGGACGATCCTTCATCAAATCAAAAACTTAGTGACTTGACTTTCTTTGAGTACGAGTGGCTCACTAAGAGCCATGAGGATAGGGTACGAGTGGTATAATTGAATTATATATTGTCCAATATCTAATCCCTTTGAATTCTTTCTTGGGTATGACTAGGACATTTGAGTCATATTGTTTGGTAACGAGTAGGATTAGGGAGTCGTATGGTGGATAGTGTATGGGTGTCCATCTGACTGTATTGGTGATGACTCAATGGTATGAGTGATATATTATGGTCATGAGTCATGGGATCGACTCATAACCACCTGCGGTATTTTTATAATCTTTAGTTTGGGGCATTATGGACATTTTCCCTTTAAATCACTTTGATATCATGACTTAAAAAACCTTTTGGACTTCATTAACCTATTATTCCCAATCAAACACTTTTAAAATCTCTCTCAAACTCTCTTTCAATAAAAAGGCTAGGGTTTCATCAAGATAATCAATTAAGGCTTTCAAGGGTGGTTTCTCTCCATCTTCCTTGGTGTCTATAAAATGTTATTTCTCTCTCATTGTTATTTTACGAGTAAATACATAATTATCCCCCTAATGTTGTCCGACATTTTTAAAAAGTCACCTAAACTTTAACTTCGACCTATTACCCCACGATTGTTCTTTATTCCATTCCAAATACACCATTTTGGACCTCTGTGTGTATACACGCCCCACATGCGTGTGAAAAGGGTCAAAATTGATTTTTTGACCAATAAAAAGTTTTCACGTGTAAATAATTAATATATAATTTATATTCTTTTTTTTAAAAGGAAAAAAATTAATATTTTTTATTATTTTAAATTACCCGGTACCGCCCTCTCTCCCCCCCAACCCACCCTTTTTTCTTCAACACCTTCAACACCTTCAATACCATTAGAGCTTCATTGCAGATTTTTTTAAATATCATTAAAACTCTATTAAAGTTCAACACAATGTCTACTTCAATACAATATCTTCTTCAACACCATTAAAGCTCCTCCATTAAAGCTCCATTGAAACATTTTTTTTTTAAAAAAATATATCTTTAAAACTCCATTAAATCTTCTCCATTAAAGCTCTATTGAAGCTCATTTAACTATCTTTAAAACTCAATTAAATCATTTAACTATCCTTAAAACTTAATTCAATCATAAAATAATTTTTTGAATTAATTTGATTCCAAAAAAATGGCAGGAAGTGAGATTTTGATGGAGTGGGAGGGGGGTTAGGGGGTTAGGGGAGATGCTGATGTGGTGGAGGTGTTAGATGGAGGGTGGGGGTGCTGAATGGGGATGGGGGTAGAGGGGAGCTGTTGGACGTCAGAGAGGGAAGGGGGTGCTGGATGGGGTGAGGTAGGGTAGGGTTGGGTGGGGGAAGAGGGGGTGGGGTGGGTGATTAATTAAATAAAAAGGAAAGATTTATTAAAAAATATGAAATTAAATATATTTAACACGTGGAAGCACATGATTGGTGTGTGTGTTCACTCTCTTTGTTGTGACTGAGATTCAGTGAAAAATAATTTATTTGAAACGAATTAAGTAAAAATCGATAGGTAATAGGTCGAATTCAAAGTTTAGGAGTCTTTTTGAAAATCTTGGCCAACATCAGGGGGGTAATTATGTATTTACTCTTATTTTACAAATAGAATGTGTTTTAATGTATGGTTTTCATGATATTATTATGGTTTTGAAACAAAGGTTTGGGGCTTTGGATGTTAATGGTTGAACAAGGTTTCTCATGGTTTAATTATATTTTCTTTCATTCTTTTAGTATGATTTTGACATTATGGAATGCTTTCGGTGTATTATGGATTCCCCAAATTACTTGGGTATGGTTTAAAACTTATGTGCCCTTAGCCTGTTTGTTAAAATGCCAATGAGAATGATTTTTTTGTCACCTAGCTTGACTATTCTTGGAATACTTGCATTACATGAATGGAAATGGAACTTAAAATGGTTTGGTTTAGTCAAATTGTTTTGGGAAGGCCTTGGTGGCCATGCTCTTGGTTTAATTGTAAACGGTAGAGACTAATTTTGGTTTAATGGCTCTATATGGCATAAGTATATAGACTTGCAGGCTCTAATTTTGGTATAAAGATACCAATGGTTAATACCTAATAAAAAATTCCTTGGTAAATGGTTGTGAATATGTAATTGGTTTTAATATAGGCTTAAAGGGGGTTGTGTAGCAAAGCTGTGAAAGGCGGAGCTCTCGGTGGGATCAATACTGGAAATTCATTTTTGTCAATGTAAGGTTTAGTCATGGTGACCGTGTGCATGATGTAACACTATATATTTTGGGAGATTTACTAGTCATCTTAGGTTATTCTCCAGTTCGTGCGGCTAACACACACCGAGGCCTTTTCAGAAAGGGAAGCTGAACCCATATAACCTGTGGGTGGACATTTAGGATGGCAGAGCTACACAGTTCAGGTTATGATTTTAAATTCATGCTAAACCTTGTTCTCTATCTCGGCATGATATTTATGTATATAGAGGATTTTCTCAGGTTATTTGATTTGGTTTTGAATGATGAAATTATTTTATCTTTATCCCTGAGTTACATGCTAGAGTTCACTCCACTAACCATCTTTGGGTGTTGTATCCCCACGCAATGCAGGAACCGGCTATTCTACCATTCCTCCTGCTCAGTTACTTGGATTCAGGGACTGCTTTGACTTAGATTAGAGTGGTAAGATTTCATACTCCAAAAGACTCCATTTCATGCTATGTACTTCTTTTCATCATTATTATTTCTTGGATTTTGGTTCCGGATATGGTCGGGGGCATATCCCAGTTAGATGTTCTTTGGTTCTGATTAGAGGCTTAGTTAGACTGCTATGGACATGGATAGTGTCGGTATTGGCGTCAACCTTGGTATTGTTATTGGCATTTGGGTTTACATTGGTTGGATATTTGGTTGAGGTTGTTGGAATATGATTATACATTTTATTTAATGTTTTTGAATTATTATTGTTTATCTTGTTATATGTTCGAAATTCATCTGACATAGGGTGCAGGGCGGTTACGATTAGGTATCGGGGGTGATCTACAATCCTGGTTGGACTTGAGATGCCTGACACGACCAGGCCATAGTTTAGGTCGTGTCATTGCTATACACTTGTGGGGAAATAAACACTCCTTATGGGGAAGCTATGCACTATTGATGTTAACTTCAGCATTTATCAAATTGTACTCAATTAAAGTGTAATGACTAAGACCACTAGTGCTTTCAGATGAGGAGCCTATCTCAGGTTGAGTCACATGACCAACTTCTGAACTAAATATTGAAGAAGATTTTTCAATATAAGTTTGGGCGACAACCAAAATCGATTTGAAAATAGCATGCTCATCTTTGTCAGTCCTAAATCCTTCTCTTAGCTTAGTCAATGTCATAGTATGAAAAAGAAATAAAGGAAAATCCTTCATCTTATTTGATATCTTAATCCCTTTCTCAGATAATAATGATATTCTTAGTCTGTGAAGTCGCTTCTTGCTTGACTTCTGGGCTCACCCAAGGCGAGGACTGCTTTGGGGAGAAGTTTCAAGTTGTACAACATTACATCTCAATTTCAAATTAATGGATGAAGATTGTAGGATATGTTAAACTTGATAATAAGATTAAGTCAGCATGAATAAAAACTTATATAACATACAATTTTCTACTATACACCAATAGAGTAAACATATTATTACACATAACAAAAAACTTGAATTGCCAGCGAGTAGTTCAAACTCAGTAAAGTGATATTTTTTTAATTTACATTTTGTACTACAAAGAGATTAAGAAATTCTCTGAAACATCAACTTCAGTATGACTTTGAGTATGTAACTATATTAGTGGGAAATCAAATAAGAAGGTAGATGCCTAATATAAAACAACACACAATGACGGAATTAAATGCAAATCTAAGTCTAGAGAAACTAAATTCAAATATTGTCAAAATCCAAAACACCCACTCTATCACCTATGATAGAGAGTGCAAATTTGTTCAATCAAGGCAAAATTTTTTTTGGTTTAACTGGTCCTTGAGCAGTACAGCCTTAAAAAAGACATAATAAGCCATTTTTTAGTCAAAGAAGTGAGCATGATACACAAAGGCTCCTTACACAAATGTTACCATTAAACAACTTGTGACCTTAAGAAGTATGTAAAAGTAATTACAACCAAATAAAAACACATAGCATCATAGTAGAAAAGGACAAAACAAAGGCAAAATGCATGGCGGTATAACCGCACCACTAGTCATTAATAATCTTACCCACTACAACCTCCACTTATTTAGTAATGTAAAAGATCCAAGTACGTTTAAATGGATTAAAAGTTTTAGTTTATGGCAGGAAATGTAAACCACATATAAAAATTCAAAGGAACTTTCAAACTTAGGACTAGAGAAACAATGCATAACACTCAATAAGCGTATACAGTAACTTCCAAGCATGAAATAGTACAAGGGTGCTTTATGGCAATTACATAAGTTCAATTACCTCAGCTAAAATGTCCTTATTAGATATCCTAGAAAAATCTTTATCCATCCGTAATAAACTATGAAAATACTAAAATCAAGACAAGCCCATTATTTCACCAATCATTTATCACATGAACATCAAGACCATTTAGGTTCACTACACCAATGGTCTTTCGAAACAACCTCAGTACCTCCACGAGACAGAGGTAAGGTATGTGTATACTTTACCCTGACAAGACCCCATCTGTGTAATTTCACTGTATAGCTATTCCAGTTGTGGAAATGTGTATCTGATATTTGACTTGCTTCAAGAAATTAGAAGATAAACTAGAGTTAAAAAAGTTTTACGTATAGTAGGGGTTTACCAACCTTGACTGTTTCCCCATATAGCTTCTAGTGTAGAGGTGGATTCTCTTGGTGAAGGAATAGACAATGCCGCTAGTATCTTAAGATCAATTAATCCTACATTATGAAGTTGAGCAATTACATCTGCAATAAATTCTTAACGAATGGTTCTCTTTTGTTCCTCAATTTGATCCTTCATTTTTTGCATACTTTCTTGCATTTGTTACACGACATCATTGGTAGAATTTAAAGTTGGTTCATAAGTGCCATTTATTATTTTCAAAGAAGTCTTTGTAACTCTACCTTCTATAGTGTTAGATATTTTGGATGTTCAGTACCCATGACTACTGAAAATGCATCAACAGACTGATCATTTGCACCCTGTTGCATTTCAATTTCCTCCATTTCAGCCTAATAAATCATATTCAAAAGCACATTTAAGTATATAAAAATTAAGAAATAATCATTGATGTCAATATAAACTTTAAATAGATAAGTTTCATTGAATTATACTAGTGGTGCTTTCATTTGACGCCTTGTATGTACGACTAGGTTTTCTTGCTCTTGTGGCCGCAAATATTTCCTTTAGCGACAAAGTTCCCCCTTCTATTTTTCCTAGTAATATGAAAATAAATATAAAAAATTACTTAAATAACAAGTTAAAACTTAATAATAAACAAGAGAACACAATAATTTATTACTAATTAAAGCAAAATTCTTTTTACCAGTAGTAGGTGGATCCATTAGCTTCTTCTGATTCTCAGTATTTGTTTTGAACATTTTTATGTAAAATGAATCAATCACATTAACTAAAGTAATAAGGTCTCTGTATCACTCACAAATGTTGAAATACGTTTTACCTGAAATATTTTAGACTTCTAATTTATGGGGAGCTCTTTAAATTGACATTCTGGAATATTTTCTAGCCTATTCGCCATTCAAACTTCATAATTTTCATATGAATCGTAATGTTGTTCCTTCAAATTAGATATATGCTTTGTCCAATATTATTAAAGCCTTTCCATAATAAAACATCTTACGACATCAATAATATCATATTTTGACAACAAGATGATGTCATTCAATTAAGACAACAAAAAAAAGAATCTGCACATTTGAGAAAAGAAATGAAAAGGGTAGAAGTTTCAAGAATTCCCTTATCATTCTACTTATTGCAAGATAGTTATATATAGTTATGATTATCATAAGTCAAATTTTAGTAAAATTAATTTGCCATTAACGTCTACAACCACAAGCAATTTCAAACTAGTTAGAATCAACTATACAAATTCTTTGTATCCTTAATAGAATCAGCTATTCAAATTCAACATATCCTTAATAGATAAACAGTATATGGTAGTGTTCCCCTGGAAAATATGATTCAGGACTATAAGAAATTGCACAACTATTGTGTTCTATATGATAACTTTATAGAACAACAGACTGGTTACAAATATTTTATTAACAGTCTATAGCAGCAGAACTAATGTTGTAATTAGCAGAACTATAAAAGTTACAAATAAGACCCTTTATAATTAAGGATAGGTTACTAATAAAACCTATTCTCCACTCCCATGATGCACAAATCATATGAAACACCATAATGAGAGAACAAAAAGTACATCCTATAGAAGTTCTCACATTTATATTACTTAAATTGAGCAAACAGACCACAAAAAATATTACTTGTATCATGTGTGATTAAGTATGTACCAGCAGCATACTAATCAATTGAGCCTTTATCCCAAACTAATAGAATCAACTAATAAAAACTCTTCCTATTCATTCCATTTTATTATTCTACAAAATGAGTTTATTTAAGTAATATTGCCAAACACAATTGAGAACTAAAAGAAACATAATAGAGTCATATGATAGAAACAAAGTAGAGGAGAAGAAGTCGCAGTAATAATTTAGAACTCAATTAAAAATATATCAAATAGTGATAGAGACAAACCTGAGTATAATCCCATTAATCCTTTTTAGTATCCATCAACCTCCAATCAAATATATCCAATGGTAAAAGGGTCACATTCCTCGCCAACGTATCTAGGAAGTTTCTTAACTTAGTTAAAACTTCATCAGTAGGAACACTAGGTTGATTTTGCTAATTTAGTATGATTAGTTTTTTCTCTTCTTAGCCATGCCTCTTGTTTTTCTAATGGAAGGCCCTTCAACTATAAGAAAATAGAAAAAATTAGAGGTCATGGGTGAATTCAATAAGTTTTTAAGCTATATGTTACCTTGTTATTCAAAATGTTCAATTGTTATAAGAGTGGTTGAATCAACCATTTGGACTTGATCCTCTACATGTTGCTTATCCATTGTAGGTTTCTCCTCTATAACATGATGCTCCACTACATATTGTTCAATTTCTTGAGATGGTGGTGCTACTAGTGGCTGCTATATTGGTTGTTGTTGTTCTTTAATTAATTTTAGAAAATTCTCTTCTCCAGTCGTATAGCTTGAACAGTTTCATATGTTGATGATAATCACCATTTTTTATTTGCCATAACTGATAATGATCCAGGTTTAGTAAATACCTTGTTATTTTCTCTTTTATTATTCTTTAAAGGCCCTTGTTGATTCATTTTTATCCAAATCCTTACAAAATTAAGATGGAACAAGTTAACTATAGTAACTAGTGAAGGCAATAAATCTAGTGATAACAAGGGTGAGTAACAACCTGATTAGTACAAAACAAATATGTGGGTGACAACCTGATTAGTACAACCTGAGTAGGTCATCAACAACATAACCCATGAAAAAATAAATTACTACAAACATCTACACAACCTGATTTATGAGAATTAGGTCATTTGTAGATAACTCGTTTGAGGGACATTTTCATATACCACATATTCAATAGACTCGAGACATGGAGTGCAGGTTCGAATAAATGGGAAAGAGGTTGTTAATACTGTTACAAGTCAAGCTACCCCTGAACGATAGAATCTTAAACAATATTTAACAAGATCATCGCTAATTCACTTGAAAGTGTATTATACAATGAGATGTTAGGTCTCTCAAAATATATTTGAAGCATATTCAAATAGAAAAGTCAGCATTCAACTATAACAACAGAAGTAATTGTCCTGAAAAAGTTCAAAAATAACAAAGTGGTCAACTAATCCACTAAGAACCAAACTGCTTATTAGGTCCAAATTCAAAAATAAATCAATATAAGTAATACCAGCAATCTACTACAATTAATATAAGAGAGTAGGGAATGAAGGAATTTATCAGCTTTAATAGGTTAAAGAGTTAACCAACTGTCTCATCATGATAAG
Source organism: Capsicum annuum (assembly GCF_002878395.1). Classification (NCBI taxonomy): domain Eukaryota; kingdom Viridiplantae; phylum Streptophyta; class Magnoliopsida; order Solanales; family Solanaceae; genus Capsicum; species Capsicum annuum. The sequence goes on along the minus strand of NC_061114.1, from coordinate 151,379,915 downwards.
TTTATTTCATTTGCTTGGTGTTTCAGTAATACATTAAATATCCAGCATAGTTTTGCAGAATGAAAAAACTAGATCATCTACCTATATATTGCACATACAAGAAAAGTTGGTAAATAATTAGCAAATTTTTACAAACATTAGACTCCTTAAAAGATTATACAGGGCACACTTTTGTTGTTTGTTCTTTTTCTAATGGTACAGTCTTTAAAGAACATCCTTTGTGCTGATCTAATTTATAAAATTAGTTTACCTTCTAAGAGTATCAGTTCAAACAGAACACACTTATAATAGAGAATATTTTTATAAGTATAGAAGAATTATATAGTACGAGTTTGAGGCAAGTTGATTAATTGATTATGAGGCTTGGAAATCATTAATTTATGTACTAATATAGACTTTTTTATGTAAAATGCAGGGGATAAGTTTAAGGCAGCTGTGTTGAACCATAAATATTCATTCTACATATAGTGCGTTCTTTAAGCTTCCTAAAACAACCATAGTATATTTCAAGTTGTTCAGACTAAGCATACGTGCAGTTAGTTTTGGTTCTGTTTCTGCACAATGCCAAATATGATTTGTTTTTCCATTTACTACAAAACTGTTACCTACATATTTTGGTTCTAGCTTTAAGTATGTAGATGGGGCCACCTGGTTTATTAGATAGTAATATGACAAATATAATAAATACAACAATCAAACACAACCACGGGATATGTTGTTACTCAAGCAAGAATAGATAGACAGATGAAAACTGCTAAGATCTTTTATACTTAATACCTTCATAATGAAAATTCAACAAACTATTCATCAAAATAGTGTCATATCCCCTAAGTCTATTTATAAGAAGCCAAAGACAATTCAATGATAAGTGAAAATCAAGATTCTAGAATACCCAAAACCAAAATCATATAACAAAAGAAAAAGAATTCTAAGAAACACAAGACAAAAAACTATTACTCAAATAACATTTGGACAAATGCATGCAATTAACAATTGAAAGGAAATCAAATAAACCCAAATAATAAACCCAGGTAAAAAAAATCCAACAAAAATAAACTACAAAATCCACCTAAAATCCAAACAAATTTCCCCCAAAAAATAATCAGAAACGTAATTTCCCATTTTTATTGATTTTACTGTATATATTATCAAAAAGTCAGACAATAGATCCATTCATTGTTACATGTAAATAGTTTCAATAGAGAAGAAACCCACAAAATTGATTTAGACAACCAAACCCATAAAAAAACCACTTTCATAATCAGAAGACCTACTTGAGAAGACCTTTTATTGAAAAAAAGTAAAAACTGGAGATAAAAAAGAGATAAAATTAGTGATAACTGAGTTATCGAAAAAGTAAAAGCCAAAGAACACCTTTTACTGAAAAAGAGAGTAAATTAAGATCGGATATGAAAAGACAGCCGGAGACTATAAAGCTAGAGATGAAATTAGCTCAATAAACCCTCTAAAATTGAATTCATCAATACAACACATTCAAAAATGGAACTTAGCTCAGAGAATACAATTTTTTCTCTAAGAAAATACTGGAAAAGGGAGTGTTACCACTATTTTCATTACAAGATATTTTTTTCAGTGAAAATAGAATTTTAGCTTAGACAAAGAAAATGGGGAGAAGTGAAATGGGCTGTCCTAACACTAAATTTCCAATTTTATGTCTTTTAATTTATTTTATTTAATTACTATAACAATATTAGCAGGTAAATAAAGATTTGGAGGAAAAATACCTGAGTATTTTTATTTTAGTATAATTTAACCGTAGCTATAGGTAATACATAGAGACGGTTGAAATTACCATTACAATAGTCATGTTTATTAGGGGGGTTATGTTTACTATGCCATAATTGTTTTAATTCATTGTCCCTATAGATACGACCATATTATGTAACTGTTATAACCTTTGTCGTAGGATGTATATAGTGACAATTGTATAACCATCGTGACATAATCATGGCCATAGCCCTTATTTTTAGTAGTGGCTATTATTGTGATTGAAAGTAATCAAGTGTAGTAAGATTGGGTCTTTTGGTGTCATTTAAAGTGAATTTGGGCTTATCGGGTCAAGTAATCCCAATAAAATATGACTCATTTTAAGAACAAAAATTTGTGGCATGGGCTTAAAGGACCTGCGCTTGAGCTTCGCAAAGCCTACATGAGCATGTGACCTTAGAAGCCCAAGGCAGTGAGTTTTGCGTTCAACTTGTGCTAGGATACTTCAAGAAGATCCCATGCAGTTCAAAGCAGAAGCTACAAGTTTTTGGCTCAAAAGTTGCTTACTTGTGACCAAGATGCATTTGACCTACACCTGGACTGCTAAAAAGGGTCTCCAGCGCAGGTCAAGGCAGTAGGCATCCCTTTTTATTACTCAAAATTTTGGCCACATGTGTGGTATATGTGCACACAGGTGCAAAGCATGTGTCCGTATGTGGTCTTTAATATCTTAGGGCATAAGTTTTGAGGCCTCAAACCTACCTTCATTTATACCAACTTGTCATATAACCTATAAACACCAAAAATAATATACAATTAGTATCTAAAACTGTAATGCCTCAAAAATCTATTCCAAGATGTCATACGGTGCTTAGGAACACAAGTGACCCTAAGCTAACCCTTCTACTGGCATATCTCATAAGCAACTGGATAATATGTATAAATCTATACAAAAATCAATGAAAAATAACTCTTTTCTGAATCGGAGAAATATAAAACTGAATTCAAATGATTTCAACTCTGCTTTACAAATGACAACAACAACAACAACAACAAACCCAGTGTATTTCCACCTAGTGGGGTCTGGGGTCGGGGTAAGATGTACGCAGTCCATACCTCTACCTCTAAAGAAGTAGAAAGGCTATTTCCGATAGACCCCCAGCTCAAGTCACGAGATACACTGCTTTACAAATGAAACTGGAATAAAATACTTTAACTCTACTGACTGTCTATGAAGCCTATACTATACTGACTATAAATGGTTGGGAAGCTACTCCAACTATCGCTAATCAATACATATGAATAAGAAAATAAACAACATAAATGAATCTAACTGAAGTTCCCGAAGGAGGAGGACTCATCATCTTGCTGGCTGGAATCTGCAACTGCCTGAATCTAAATGTGCATACTAAGTCTTGTACCTACATTATGAGACAATGTAGCACATAGACATATATGTAGATTAGTACTTTGAGGATGTACTGAGTATATGGGGGTCTAGTTCATAAGTAAAATATATCTCATGATCATTATTTATAAGATAATGCATGCTAAATACAAATGACTTACATAGCTTGAGTAATATGAAATCTGAATATCATAAGTCATGAAGAGTAAACCATATAATAGAAAACCCATGAGTTATCACACTTAGTTTTGAAATCTGTAGTTCTATTCCCATCTTAAATAATATAGACTAAGTGATAAAGTGCTCATCTCTGTATCGAAAGCTAAGACTGTAACTTTGAAACTGAAATCACAAGTAAAACAATATCTGAATAAGCTTGTGAGCCTTTAAACTTAGTATAGAAAATTCTTAAGGCAATTACTTTTAAAACCTTTTTGTTTAATGGTAGAAAAGAAATAACTTATCTATAAGGGAAAATACTTTGATCTTAAGGGAATACTTTCAAAAGCTTTTCTTAACTAGTAGGGAAAGTACTCAAAAGATGTTTATTTACTTTTAATAGCAGGGAAATACTTTTATTTAAGGGAAAATACTTAAATAAACTACTTTGAAAATCTTACTATTAGGGAGGTTCTCTTAACCGACATACACCATGCGAGCTACATGGAGTTTAACATTTTGTCCTCCTAAGAAAGAAACCTCATGTTGGGGAGAGGCATCATACTCTTTCCAGGGAGTGTAATATCAACTCAGTGATCACTATCTCGGCCTCCGACCCATAAATCTCAATCCTACGGTGGCACGTAGTTCTAGGGTATGAAACCATAGAAACTTACCCGACTCGGTGCTAAATACTACTCCCTTTAGGTAGCTATGCTCATCTCATGGAAATCATTTTAAAATAATTTCATGGTTCATAAAGAACGCAACTATAAAATTTGTAATCTTCTTTAGAAAAGTGGATTTCAAAACTACTATGACCGGCAAGGTCAAAACTTCCTCAATAATCTCAAAATACTCAAATCATAGATGCTTATAGCACAAAAATTCTTAAAATTTCAATCTTAAGTAAGGCTTGATGACCCATAATTCAATCTCAGGTTAACACATGTCAAAATACATACTGAATATAAAAAAGATTCATAAATCATATAGAAATCTAGAAATTTTCAGCAATATGCCTTATAACCTCAACATACTCATGTACTTCAATTTTTAAAACATTGAAAACAAAATAATCTCAAGAATAACAACATAGGGTACAAACCCATACTTCAATTCCATAAAAAAATGTGTAAAGTCATATATATTTGTAATTAAAGATGAGTTTTGGGTACAAGTATGAAAGGATTTTCCTTGTTCAAACCCTACATACCTTAGATTATGATTTAGAGGAACAAGGTTACTTGAGACTCTTTTTCGTACTCTTGAGTGAGGGTTCTTGAAGATTTTGACTTAGGAAGCTTGAATCTTAAATCAATTTATAAAAATTATGGAGAAATCTTGAGGTTCTTGGAGAAAGATTTGGATCTTTCTCTTGAGGGTTAATCTTGAGAGAAAACCCTAGTTTGTTATTAGAGAAGAATAAAACATTTGCTCTTTGAATCTAATGTATTTAGATGTGAAAAGGGAGGGGAAAAAACCCAAAAGCCCTTTTAAAAATGGCTTTAATTTCCTGAACAGAAGTGTGCGACGGCCTAGGCGATGGTCTGTCGCTAGCTCGCGGCCCGTCAAACTTCCCATCATATTTGGCTAGAATGTGACTTTTCTGCCTCTGTTGCGATGGTTTGGACGACGGTCCATCATTAGCTCAATGGTCTGTTGGCCTTTCTGTTACGCTTTGCCAGAAGGTGGGTTCATTGCCTCAACTGTGATGGTTTGGGTGATGATCTATCGCTAGTTCGATGGTCTGTCAGCCTTCCTATCGCACCTGGGCAGTTTAGAAAGCTCTCTGTTAAATGGCAATAACTTTTTACTCCGATGTTGGATCTTGGCAAAATTGGTATCGTTGAAAATCTAATTCAATTTCCCACATGATAAAAAGTCAAATTTAGGAAAATTCTATATGATTTAAGCAATACTCACTTTGGAAGTCACCTTTAATTTTCTAGAGACAAAATTTGTCTTGGAGAAAGTTTGGGATATTACAACTTAGCTAGATTTTCTAAGTCTAAGAACTCTTTGGGCACGCTTTAAGGGACTTAGGTGACAATGATTTTGTAGGGTCTTACAAAAACACTAGAAAAAATCAAGAATAAACTTTGAGTTGCCTCTCAAGAAGCTCCTTAGTTATAGTTGTGGTACGACATGACTTGTTCATTATTTTGGATCCTTGAAACGTATAGACTCAACCTTAGCCGCTTCGAGTTCACCCATATGGTAATTCTTAGGATATTGGCTATCTACAACAAACATCCTATTCTCATGTTCTTCTAATTTAATTTCTCCACTTGGATAGATATTCGAGACCACGAATGGGCCAGACCACTTTGATTTTAGCTTACCCGCAGAGAGCTTCAACCTTGAGTTAAAGAGAACTTCATCACCAACACAAAACTCCCTTTTCAAGATCTTCACATTATGTCATCTCTTCATTATCTCCTTATATAACACGAAGCTCTCATATGCCTTGAGTCAGAAGTCTTCTAACTCATGAAGTTGATTTACTCTTGATTTGGAGGTATTCTCCCAATTCATATTCAACTTCCACAAGGCCTATAAAGTTTTATGCTATAACTCAATGGGTTAGTGATAAACTTTTCCAAAAACCAGTTGGTAGGCTAACATTCAAGGTTTTCTCTAAGATGGACTTGATTTCATGATTCAAAATTCAACTTGACCACTAGTTTTGAGATGATAAGGAGTAGCGATTTTATGCTTCACCCCATACTTATCAATAAAGGAACCTAAAACTAAATTACAAAAATGTGATCCACCATCGCTAATAATAGCCCGTGGAGTCTCCAACCTTGTAAAGAAGTACTTCTTCAAGAAGAAAGTGACACTTTTGCTTTTATTGTTTGGCAGAGCGGTGCCCTCCACCCATTTTGAAACCTAATCGATGGCTACAAAGATATACTTATTATCAGATAAACTCATGGAGGGTCCCATGAAGCCGATCCCCTACACATCGAATAATTCAACTTCAAGGTTGGGCTTAAGAGGCATGCCATGCCTCCTTGAAATTCCTCCTTGAATTTGGCATTGAAGACATGTCTTGACTAACTCATAAGCATCTCTATAAAGAGTAGGCTGATAGTATCCACTTTGGAGAACCTTTGTATCTTGGATCCTACAATGATGACCACCAAATAGAGAAGAGTAACAAGCCTTGCAAATGACCCTCATTTTTGACTCCATGTCACACCGATGAATCATACCATCCATACACTTTCTTAACAAGTATGCTTAATACCAAATTTTTTTCTTCACATCAAACAAAAACCTCTTAGTCTAATAATGATTAAAATCATCAAAAAGTAAGCCACTCAAAATATACTTAGCATAGTTTGCATACCAAGGCTCAATACTTTTCATAAATGGCATGACTAACTCACTAGGGAAAGTGTCATTCATTCTAATCTCACCCAGCTTCTCATGATTGGGTTCAAGAAGGGATAGGTGGTCGACAACTTAATTTTAACAACCCTTTCAGTCCTGTACTTCAAAATTAAATTCTTGTAATATGAATATTCACCTAATGAAATGAGGTTTTGCCTCTTTCTATTCCATAAGGTGTATAAGACCTCGAAAAATTCTCTCGCAGTCTAAGCCTTAGAGCGTGTCAAGTGAAGCATAAATTTGGCTCTAAAAGATTGAGAAGTGACTTTCCAAGTGAGAAATATTTTAAGGCATGTAGAATTTCCCTAATATTGATGATTGAATAATCTTTCTGTCTATACCAATTTCATTAAAATTCGACATCGGATAAGGAATTTTTAGCTATTTTACTAAGAGCTATCGGAACCATGCAGGTACGACAGACAGGTTGACATAATGAATAGCTAGCGATGGACCATCGCCCAAACCGTCTCAACCCAAGGCAGTGACAATCTCTTCTAGCCCAAGTGCGAAAGCGAAGATGACAGACCGTCAAACTAGTGACGGACTATCGCTAAGACCATTGCAACTAAGGCAGTGTGGCCTTTTTTGACCAATGTACAACAGATGATCTGACGGGCTGTCAGACTAGCGATGGACTGTCACTTCGACCTTCGCGAATCCCGTTCTGTATTTTTAATTCATTTTTATTAAAAGGCTTTTCAGTCTTTTCCAACCCTTTTTAGCCCTTATATATATCTTGAATGAAGCTGAGGGATTCATTCTTCATCTTCAACATCAAAGCTAGGGTTTCCTACAAGATCAAAACCCTTCTTCAAGAAAAATCAATAAAATCAAGAATCTCTTCAAAAGCTTTCAAGAAAGAGTTTCCTAAGGTATGGAGATGTTGATTTTTGGGTCCCTTTCATCCAAAATGCTCAAGAATCCTTTTCTAAATTCAAAGATTCTTATTTTATAATTTTTCATGTATCATGTGAATTGAAATTGAAGTTCATGCTATTATTGAGTTTTGATTCATATTTTGTTTACACGGTTTCAAGCTTTGATCCTAGTATGTGATATTCATGTGATGTTCATAATAAATCCTCTTCAAGTTTCTTGTTAAGTGATGTGTTTATGTCAAATAAGTGTAGAAATTGTTGAATAATCAAAGCATGCTCCCCATATGTTTTATAAAATACTTATGTGAAGGAATTAGGGCCATTATAGCATGTTGACTAGAAATCCCCAATTATGTGTAAGCTCATGCATGAGAAGTGTTTGTTGAAAAGCCTTAGTGAATGAATTATAACATATTAGCATGAAATTCCCCGATTATGTGTTAATGGAGTATGAGCGAATAATATGTCTCCCTATATTATCACATGTTTATGATTTCTAAATGCTTGAAGAGATGCTTTAGTGATTGTGATGGTGAATGAATATCCATGGTCATGATTATTTAAGAATGGTTATGTTTTACTTTTATGTTATCGAGTCCTGGAGGTATTTATACCCGACAAATTAGCTGCAGTCTAGAGCCCGTGTCAGTTTTTATGATAATCTCAGTCAAGCCATAATTCTTAGAACTCAGTGAGTTATAGAACTCATTACTCACAGATAGTTACAGAACTTAAGTAACCTCAGTATCGTTAGCACTCTAGCCCAAGTTCAGTACTCAGCTCAAATCTAGTAGTATTGAAGTGTTCGATTCATACCTCATTAGCATTTAAGTAATCTATTTAGAGCTCAGTATCATTCTGTTAGATAATGAGATTTAGAAGTATTCCATCAGATAATAGAACCAAGCGACCTTAGCTTAACTCAGTCAGATCATTTGAGAAATATGATTAGTAATAGATTTAGCTCAGTCTAAGTTCAGTTAAGAATCAGTTCTGAGTCCTTTAGTTGGAAGTAGGAGCTAACACCGAGCGAGTGTAGGGATGACACTTTCCCATTAGAGAGGCAGAGTCATTAGCAGCAATCCCTGAACTCCAAAATTGCGTAGCCAGCGTAGGATCAGGATTCACCCATTAGATTAAGGCTTGACTATCATACTGCTTTAGGCTTAACTTCTTTTTTAGGATCACCAGTCAGAGAGGCTTGACCAAAGTAGAGGTTTTTACCCATGGCACAGTATTGACACCCTTCCAGGTGGGGTTACAGGTTGGACCCCACCATTTCAGATTTGGGGCATGTCGGTTAGGTGAGAACTCCCAAAGTTGCATTTTCAGTATTAGTCTTCAGAGTAGAACTCAAAAATCAGGACTGTCAGATACAGTCACCTATCTTAGTTCGAAACTCAGATAGTTCTATATATTCATGGACCATCCGCTAGATAAGCCTGGTCTTTCATAAAGTTAATCAACATCAATAATAATAGATCCAGAGATCACCTATTAGATAGGCCTAATCTCATCTAAAATTTAGTTGAGTGTTATCATTATTTGATTCCGAGATCACCCGTTAGATAGGCTTGATCTTAGTCTCAAATTTAATTGATTATTCTCATTATCAAATCCAGAGATCACCCGTTAGATAGTCCTAATTTAAGATTCAGTTGATTATTCTTATTTTCAAATCTAGAGATCACTTGTTATATAGGCTTGATCTCAGATTCAGTTGATTATTCTCGTTATCAGATTCAGAGATCTTCTACTAGATAGGTCTAATCTCAAACATAATCTCTTTATATCATTGGTAGTAGACTCAGGGATCATTTTTTAGAAAGGTTTTATCTAAGATTCAATCAGTCAATAGTAGCAAGCTCAGAATTCAGTCATTGATATGCGTAGATTCAGTTAATCAGCTACAGTATCATTAGTTTCCGAGATCACTCGTTAGATAGGACTGATCCCAACTTCAGTACTCAGTTATCAAAATTAGATTTTTTAGTTATTTAGTATCTCAGTATTAGTAGTGAGTTTAGACTTCCGTAAAGTAGTACCTGAGTTTTAGTATTCAGAGTCATGATGATTTCAGCTTTGGTTTGTGTATTCATGCAAAAGTCCTCATTTAGTACTCTCATGATTAATTAATTAATTGTTCATGCATAAGCCCTTGCATTTAGCCTTATATCATCTTTCATACTCAGTATATTCCCATATACTGATGGATTTGTGCTATGGTGTTTTACTTTACACCATAGGTTCAAAGGCATGAGATCCATAGTACCCTTAGTAGCTCAGTCTCAGTCAGCAGCAGTAGATGTAGCAGTGCATAGTTTTTATTTGAGGATGATCCTTATTTGATTATCATGTTAGATTCAGTTTATTTTCAGTAGAAGGAGATAGTTAGGGATATGTCCTATCAACTCCCCAGTTCAGATGGTCTAGAGGCTTTTTGAATAGATGTATCAGTATTCAGTTTTCATTTTTGAGTATTTTAGATGTTTTGAACCTTCTAACAAGTTATCTGCATTTATTATATTATATTAGGCAGAGCTTAGGTACATATATTAGTAGAAGGTTAGCTTGTGGTCCTTCGAGATCATGAGCACTGTGTAACAACTAGGGGGTAGTCTCAGGTTATTACAAACTTGGTATCAGAGCCTAAGGTTCAATAGTGTCCTAGGAAGTCTGAGAAACCACATCTAGTAGAGTCTTATGCATGGGTGTGTTGAGCGCCATATATATGTACAGGAGGCTATAAGATGTTTTTTGGATCAGTCTCCCTTCTTTCAGTATTCATGTCATGCGAGTATGCATAAGTTCTAGTTGATTCTTACTCTGATCTGTTCTCCATTTTTATTTACAGAGTATGCCTCCTCATAGAGATAATGCCCATAGGATTGATGACTAGCCACCTCAGCCAGTAGATCTTGAGAATGAGAATGTGTCACATGCAGAGTTTTGGGCAGCTTTTCAGGCGCTAGCCTAAGCTGTGACAACTAGTGTTCAGAGTAACTATCAGGATGAGGCCCCACCTTAGCAAATAGGGGTTCAACTGCAGCCAGATTTAGAGATTTTAAGATAATGAACAAGCCAAAATTCTTTAGGTCAGTAACAGGTGAGGACTGACAAATTTATCTTGAAGAGGTGAAGAAGATCACCCAGATTATGCATGTTTTTGAGGAGGAGAGTGTAGATTTAGCATCCTATAGGCCGAAGTTTATTTCTCATGATTGGGTAGTGATGTGGGAGAAGAGTAGAGGGGAGGATGCAGCTCCCATGACTTGGAAAGAGTTTTAGGATACCTTTTTAGTTAAGTTTTTCCCGCTAGAGATGAGAGAAGCTAAGGTACAAGAGTTTATGAACTTGAGGCAAGGCTCTATGACAGTGAAGGAGTATTTTCTTAAAGTTCAACTAGTTAGCTAAGTATGCTCCTGACTTGATAGCCAACCCTAGAGCGAGTATGAGTGAGTTTGTGATAGGTGTGTCCGGGTTGGTGTTGAAAGTGTGTAGGACTGCTATGCTCAATAGAGATATGGACCTTACTAGACTGATGATTCATACGCAACAGATTGAGGCAGATAAGACAAAAGAAAGAGAGAGAGTGAGTAAGAAAGACAGAGCCAATAGTCATAGTTTTTCTCAGGCCGGGTCATAGGGTGGTAGTCGTTCTCAGCATAGTCAAAAAGTTTTAGTCCCAGCTCCATCCTCTAATAGTGTACCCGCACCAAAGTTCAGGGATATTAGTCATGATGGAGTGCCAGGAATTATCTCTTCTTATCATTGGTAGTAGACTCAGGGATTATCCGTTAGAGAGGTTTGATCTCATATTCAGTTAGTCAATAGTAGCAAGCTCAGAATTCAGTCATTGATACGAGTAGATTCAGTTAATTAGCTACAGTATCATCAGTTTCTGAGATCACTCGCTAGATAGGACTGATCTCAACTTCAGTACTCAGTTATCAATATCAGAAGTTTCAGTTGTTCAATATCTTAGTATTAGTAGTGACTTCAGATGTCAGTAAATCAGTACCTGAGTTTTAGTGTTTAGAGTCACGCTGATTTTAGTTATGGTTTGTACATTCATGCATATGTCCACATTCAGTACTCTCATGATTATTCAGTTAAGTAATTGTTCACGCATAAGCCCTTGCATTTAGCCTTACCTCATCTTGCATACTTAGTACATTCCTACGTACTGACGCATTTGTGGTATGATATTTTAATTTACACCATAGGTTCAGAGGCACAAGATCCACAGTACCCTTAGTAGCTTAGTCCCACTAAGCAGTAGTAGACATAGCAGTGAGTCTTCTTCATTCGAGGATGATCCTTATTTTATTATTGCATTAGATTTAGTTTATTTTCAGTAGATGGAGTTAGTTGGGTACATGTCTCTTCAACTCCACAGTTCAAACAGTCTAGAGGTTTTTCAGATAGATGTATTAGTATTCAGTTTTTAGTTTTGAGTATTTTAGATATTTTGAACCTTATGGCAAGTTTTTCACTAGTTTTTCACATTTATTATATTATATTATGCAGAGCTCAGGTACAATATCAGTAAAAAGTTAGCTTGTGCTCCTTCGAGATCATGAGCACTGTGTAACAACTAGGGGGTTGTCTCGAGTCATAACAATGTGTCTAAGAGATGCATGGTCCATGTGTACAACAACTTTAGTACCTAAAAAATAGGCCTAAAGATTTTCAAAATCATGTACCACCACTAGCAACTCTTGTTCCATAACAGTATAGTTACGTTGGGCATCATTCAATGATTTTCTTGCATTATAGATTGGGTGGGACAAATTCTCTTTTCTTTAGCCAACACCGCACCTAAATCAAAACCATCAAATCACACACTATTTCAAAATGAATGGACCAATCCATAGCTACTTTGATATAATCCAACACAAGAAGATCCTTGATACAATTAGAAGCCCTTAGACAATCCCCATCAAATTCAAACTTCAACTCATTTTCAAGGAGTTTGCACAAAGGATGAGCAATCTTTGTGAAATCCTTAAATTAAGTACCAATACAACCTGACATGACCAAGAAAACTTCTAAAACCTCTCTTGGAGATAGGTAGAGGTAATTTAGTAATCGCTTCAACTTTTGTCTTGATCCACTTGGATGCCTTTAACAACAATCTTGTATCCTAGAAAAGTATATTCCTTCACCTTAAAATGATGTTTTTCCCAATTCAAAATAAGATTGGTCTCCATACGCTGTTTATATACTTTACTCAAATGATCAATAAAATATTCAAATGAATCACCAACCATAGAGAAGTCATCCATCAACACTTCCATAATTCCTCTACCATGTCAGAAAATATAAACAACACATATCATTGAAAGATAGCGAGTTGTTGCAAAGCCCAAATGGCATGCATTTGAAAGAAAAGGCCTTATAGGAACAAGTAAATATGGTTTTTTCTTTATCTTTAAGTGTAATAGAAATTTGATTATAACCCAAATATCCATCAAGGAAATAATACCATCTATGTGTAACACCCCGAGATCCCATCCCGAGATGTCACACAGTGCTTATAGACTAGAAGGACCACAAGCTAACCCTTTTCTGATATCTATACCTGTACAATACATAATATCTGAAAAAAATGCGGAAACTTTCCATAAGGTTCAACACATCTATATATACTCATAACTGAAAACTGAATACTAGTACATCCGTCTGAAAAGCCTCTAACTTTCTGAACTGTGGAGTTGATGGGACATGTCCCCAACTAACTCCGTCAATAGAAAATAAAAAAAGTCTGAAACAATAGTAGTAAACTAAGACTCGTCCTCAAAAAAAGAGGACTCACTGCTACTGCTGCTGACTGGAACCAAACAGCTGAGGATAAATTGGATCCTGTGCCTCTGAACCTATGGTGTCAAATAAAACACCATAGTGCAAATGCGTCAGTACAAAAATGTACAGAGTATGTAGATGGGGTAGGCTAATGAAAGGGTTCATGTATGCACAATATCTAAACTGAATAATCATGAAAATGCCACATGAGAACACATACATGAATGCACAGAACATGAACACAATTATCGCAGCTCTAGATACTGAAAATCATATACCACTTTACTGCAGACTGAACTCACTACTGCTACTGAGATACTGAATTAATGACTCATCTGATACTAATAACTAAGGATCTGCATGTGCTTACATCAATGATTGAATTCTTGGACTTACTGCTTTCGACTGACAGGATTAGAGATGAATCTTTCTAATAGATGATTTCAAAAGCTTTATCAATGATAAGAAATATGATTATATCTTAATCTGACAACAAGAATACTCAACAAAAATCTGATAGTGTGATCAAGCCTATCTGACAACACATCACTTGATACCCCAGTCAAAAACTTACTCATACCAGCTCTAGGGTCAGCTATCATGTTAGGAGCATACTTAGCTAACTGGTTAAACTTAAGACAATACTCTTTCACTATCATGGAGCCTTGCTTTAGGTCATAAACTCTTCTACATTAGCTTCTCTCATTTCTAGCGGGAAAAACTTATCTAGAAATGCACTCTGAAACTCTAGCCAAATCACGGGAGCTGCATTCTCCCTTCTACTTTTCTCCTACATCACTATCCAATTATGAGCAATATCTTTCAACCTATAAGATGCTAACTCAACACTTTCCTTATTTGATACATGCATAATCTAGGTGATCTTCTTCACCTCCTCAAGAAACAACTGTGGATCCTAACCTACTTCTGACCCAAAGAATTTGGATGGGTTCATTTTCATGAAGCTTCTAATCCTGGCTGCGGCAAAATTCCCATCTTCCTAAGGTGGGACTGTAGCCTGAAGGTTTCCATAAATATTAGTTACCACTTAGGGTAGCACCAGGAAAGCTTCCCGAAACTCTGCATGTGACACACTCTCATTTTCAGGATCTACTGGCTGAGGGGGATGATCATCAACTCTATGGACAAAGTCTCTGCAAGGAGGCATACTCTGTAAATAAAAGAATGAAGTGGATTAGACTGAGGACAAACTTGAGCTCATGCTCACTTGCACGAAAAGATCACTGAAAGAAGAGGAACTGATCCTAAGAACAACTTGGAGCCTCTTGTACATAAATGTGGCGCGCTACACACCCATGTACAAGACTCTACTAGATGCAGTTTTTCAGACTGCCTAGGATACTCTTGAACCTTAGGATTTGATACCAAGTTTGTAACACCACGAGATCCCATCTCGAGATATCACACAGTTCTTATAGACTAGAAGGACCACAAGCTAACCCTTTTCTGATATCTGTACCTGTACAATACATAATATCTGAAAAAAATATGGAAACTTGCCATAATATTCAACACATCTATACATACTCAAAACTAAAAATTGAATACTAATACATCCATTTGAAAATCCTATAACTGTCTGAATTGTGGAGTTGATGGGACATGTCCCTAACTAATTCCGTCAACAAAAAATAAACAAAGTCTAAAACAATAGTACTAAACTGAGACTCATCCTCGAAAGAAAAGGACTCACTGCTACTGCTGCTGACTGGGACCAAACTATGGAGGATAAACTGGATTCTGTGCCTCTGAACCTATGGTGTCAAATAAAACACCATAGCGTAAATGCGTCAGTACAAAAATATACTGAGTATGTGGACGGGGTAGGCTAATGCAAGGGTTCATGCATACATAATATCTAAACTGAATAATCATGAAAATTCTACAGGAAAACACATACATGAATGCATAGAACATAAACATAAACATAGATACCACTTTACTGTAGACTGAACTCACTACTAACACTGAGATACTGAATCACTGACTCATCTGATACTGATAATTGAGGATCTGGATGTGCTTATATCAATGACTGAATTCTTGAACTTACTGCTTTTGACTGATAGGATTAGAGATCAACCTTTCAAACAGATGATTCTGGAAGCTTTATCAATTATAAGAAATATGATTATATCTGAATTTGACAAAAAAAATACTCAATAAAAATCTAATACTATGATAAAGCCTGTCGGACAGCATATCTCTGAATATAATATCAAATAATTGTATATGAGACCAAGTCTATGTAATGGGATGGCCCATAAATCAATGAAACTATCTGAGTTCATTATAAATTTAGATGACTGTATCTGATAGTCCTGATTTCTGAAGATTGATTCTGAAACTGAGATTGAATCTAAAACTGAAACTATAGGAAGTAGTCACTTAACTGACATGCCCCAACCTACCACATATGGGGTCCAACTTGTGCCCCAGTTGGAAGGGTATCATTATTGCACCACTGGTAAAGACAACTCTGTGTGACCCTCATCTAGCAGGTCCTCAAATGAGAATGATGGAGCCCTCATCTAGTAGGTCAAACCACCTCATCTACCCTCATCTAGCAGGTATGATGTCTCTCATCCACCCTCAACTAATAGGTGTGATGTCTCAACCTACGATGGCTACATAATTCTGGAGCACAAGGATTTCTTCTAAGAATCACACTCTGTACTAGTAGGTGAGTTCCCATCCTTGAGCTTGCTCGGTGCTAGTTTCTACTCCCAACTGAAAGACTCAGAACTGAATTATCAACTGAACACTTGCTGAGCTAAATATGACACTAATCATATTACTAAAAAGGTCTGACAGAGTAACGGTGATATCACTTGGTTTTGTATCTGATGGAAAAGATATCGAATCATGGTATCTGACTGACGATACAGAGCTTGAATAGATTACTCAAATTGCTTCTTAGATTAGGATTGGAACACTTGAATACTATTAAAACTGAGCTGATTATAGGTCTGAGGCTAGATTACTAGCGATATAAAAATTACATAGATAACTGAGATTACTGAGCTTTATTAAGCTTCGCACTTATCTGAGGATATAGAGTTCTATAGTTCACTGGGTTCTGAGAACCATGGTTCGATTGGAATTATCGAGAAACTAACACGGGCTCTAGACAAAATCTTTATTTTTGGGTATAAATACCCTCAAGATTCGATAACATAAAAGTAAGACATAATTATTATTTCTCACAAATCATTCATGCGTCATCACGGTCATCCATTCATCATTACAATCATTCATTCATCATTACAAACATTCATTCATCATTACAATCATTCATATATCATCACAATCGTTAAAGCATCACTTCAAGTAGTTGGGCATCATAACATACTTTCCCTCTCAAGATCCTTAGGACATCGCATTAAGCATTTAGGAAACATAGACTTCTATTCATCATCACAATCGCAAAAGGGTCACTCTAAACCTTTAAGGATCATCACCATCGGTTCACCATCATATACTAGCATAGGGAAGACATGCTATTAGATTATACCTTATTCAATGAGATCTTACATCAAGTACTTCATACCTATATCGGTCTTGTCATGTATTTGGATATCACTTGCAAAAACTCCCTTGAATTGCTGGAAAAATATACTTGACGCCATCCATGACAGGCCATCAGGTTTGTGATAGGCCGTCACAAATGGTCATCATAAAAGGGGTCCAAATTCTTGATTTTATGCCCAGGGCTGACGAGTCATCAAAAATGTTTTCAGAATATGATGACATCATCAAAAAGGGTGTCAAAAACGTGATAGCCCATCAGAAACGTCGTGACCATTTTCCAGCTTGACATTTGGAGTAAAATGGGCATAACTCCTTGCTCCAATATCGAATTTAGGCAAAATTGGTATCATTGGAAAGCTAATTCAAATATATTACATTTAATATATAGAAAACCATCCAATTCTTAATATATAATGAGTTATGGTCGATTAAAGTTGACCCAAATTTTGATGGTCACTAAAACTTGAACGATAGGAAAGTTTTCAACTCGTTCATGATTTAGGGGACCTCTATGATCTTAATTCATGCTCAAATAGATTCCCATATGATTTTAAAGTATTTCATACTTGGGAAGATATTTCTTAAATATTTTGACTCAAAATTTTGCTTTACCAAATACGCTCTAAGGCTCACACTAGAAGAGGATTTTGTGGGGCATTACACCATTTTTGATTGATTGATCCAAAATTTTGGTCCATGAAAGACATAGGAAAGTGATATTTTTTAATCCAAGAATTCAATTTATGATAATCCATACATACCCTCTATCTCATGACTGGATGAAAGGGCATAAGATCACTGTTCTTATTTGATACTGCTATCATATAACCTTTCTTGGGAATAAATTTTACTGGACTCACCAGTAGTATTAGAAATTGGGTAGACAACACCTGCATAAAGCCATTTGATAATCTCCTTCTTGACTACCTCTTGCACTAGTTGGTTTAGTCTTCTTTGGTGTTCCACACTAGGAACATGATCTACCGCTATTTGATTTTATGAGAGAAAATTCCAAGAGAAATGTCTATGATGTCCTCTATGATCCAATCGATAGCTTAAATAAACTTTTTCACAATATATTTCAAACTAAGCCAAGGAAACAGATCAACCACAATAATGATTAGCAAAGTGTTGTTCTTACCCAAAAGATATACTGGAGGTATGAAGGCAATGACTTAAGTTCAAGTTCAATAATAGAAGTTTTGACGGGTGGAATTGCATGATTTTTCAAATTAAGATCTAATTTGATTGAATTCTTAGTATAAGAGCCAAGACCTATCAACAAGCAACCACCTAATCATATTCTTAAATCACCTCACTCTCTAAGTTCTATAGTACACCCATGAAGGTGTCATCTACAACATCAATTTTTATGGTGCTAGACACCTCATGATCAATCACATCGATTATTGAAACAACTTACATGTCCATGGGTTATTTCATGGATTTGCATACATTAAAATAAATTTCATCAACATTGACTCAAAACATTATTTCATCATATTCAACATCCACAAAGGCCCATTTGACATCCCATAATGGCCTACTAAGAATGATGGGACCTCGTGATCAATTTCATAATCTAAAATACCAAAGTCGACTGTAAAGATTAAATGGTCAACTTTAGCAACAACATCACATAGCAATCCGTTGGGATTTTTAATATAACAATCAGCCATTAAAAGCCTCATTTAGGTTGGATTGGGGGCACCAAAACCTACTTTTGGAATATATCAAATAGTGTTAAGTTAATGCTTTCCATAAGACCATACAATGCTTTTCTGAATCTATACACCCCGATAATGCAAAGAATAGTATATGCACTCGGGTATTCTTTCTTTACAACCATTTTTTAATATGATAGCACTATAATTGTTATTCACCTCAATAGTTTTATAATCCATGATTCATTTCTTTTTAACCAAGTCTGATCTTAGGTGGATTTATGCACTTAAGTGTCATTATCTATGCTTGTTTAGATTTATTTTGAGGACTTCTTGTGTTCCTATTGAGTGGTTGATGATATAAATGAGAATATAAGTGTTTATTTGTATATTTTTTCTGGTTAAGGTATGTTCATAAGGAGTTTGGAGTCAAAACATTGAGTTAAAGTTAAAACACAAAAACTAGTACGCTTAGGTTGACCTATGATCCTTTCTAGTTCATCATCTTAGATTCTATGTTTTTTTTGAGCTCTAATTGTGGTATTTGATTTAATAAGATTATTAGTGAGTTGACCAACATGATATATAGTATATAAGAAAATTTCAAATTAAGAGGAAACACCACCAAAAATCTTTGAATAAAGGGACAAACACATGTGACACGCATTGTGCAAATCTGGAATTTTGGGACTTAGTGGAGTTCCAAGGACCCTATGAACCTTGATAAGTGAAACACCTTGGATTTTAACCCTTGGCAACATTTCCTAAGTTGAGATTCTGGATAAGGTACGATTTGAGCATACTTCGCGTATGCTAGGGTACAAACTAGTAGCCCCCTCTCGTATGATGATCAGTGTAAGTGGGTTGTATTCTATCTATGGTACGGTTGGAACCACACTTATCGTATGATAGGATACGAGTAGTAAGTTACCAAGTTGAATGATATTATAGGTCTTGTCCAAAGTATTCTATCTGCGATATGGTTTAGGGGTACTTCTCATATATTAGGGTATGAGTTAGCCCTATATGGTCGTATATTGGATAATTTGGAGGTAAATGATGAGTCATAGGGTATTATATAAGGGTACCACCCATACCCTAGGGTATGGTTTAGGTGAGAAGATCATACCCTCCTA
Source organism: Capsicum annuum (assembly GCF_002878395.1). NCBI lineage: Eukaryota > Viridiplantae > Streptophyta > Magnoliopsida > Solanales > Solanaceae > Capsicum > Capsicum annuum. Next base: position 151,360,180 of record NC_061114.1, on the reverse strand, counting down.
CGAAGCTAGTTTTTAGCTATTAAGCTCAGGGCATTCCAGATATTTCCCACCACAAAAAACTTAAGTCCCCACACTATATATCATGTTGTGGCCTATTATAACACTTACTGAAGGATCAAAACATTCCAAAAACACTCTCGAGCTCTCTCTTTAATAGTGGAGGCTAGGGTTTCAAAGTGGTGTTAGTCTAGAGGCCAAAGGGCTCAAGTTCTTTCCATGAATCATCTTTTATAAGGAATGTGACTCTTCCCTCATTTTTAGTTCAAAATATAATGTATTTTAAACATTTATTATGACTTACAAATATTTATTTTGAAAACCATGTTAAGGGTTTTGATGCATAGTGTTGAACATTATTTCCTCTTGGTTTAAATTATGTTTTCACATATTCTTGGTGATGGTTTGAACATGTGGGTTCATGTTAAATGTGGTTTAACAAATGGGTCATGATTAATCCTAAGATTTATGATTTCTACTTTGGTTTTGGACTTGCTAAAGGTATGCCCTCAAGTTGTTTGTGAAAATATCTAAGAGAAATAACTATTCACATGTTAATAGTGTTTTGAACTAGGGTAATGGCCTAATAAGTATGAATGGTTGGTAAATGGTATTGTAAAGTCCTTTATGGCCATGTAATGAGTTAATTAGTGACTTTGATGATTTGATTGGTCAAATAGGTTAGACTCTCTAAACATTAAATTGAATTGTATTTTGAACTAAAGATTGGTATAAGAATGCTAATGAAGAATAAATGGTTTTGTAAAGGTCTTGATGATGAAAAATTTAATGGTGACTGGAACTAAGTCATTGGCCTATTAAAGTTATTAGTTGATAAATGGTTTCATAAAGACCTTTTGGTCATATATGGTGTTGAATTATAGCCTTGGTGGCTTAAATTAGCTAAATGGGTTAGAGTCCGTAAGTGTTGAATTGAATGGATGTCATTGCATGGAAAAAGTGTTAGAGTATTAATGTCAAATAATGAGGGTCACAATGGATTGAGGTTAGAGTCTACTTGATTAGTAGAATGGCTTGAGGTTAGAGTCCACTTTCCTAATAGAATGGCTTGAGGTTAGAGTCCACTTGCCTAATATAACCAATAAGTTCAATACTTCTAAACTATATGTGTGGTAGGTTATAGTCCTCAATGCCATGTCTCATAATTGGGTTCTCCAAAATGCATAATAAGCCTTGTTCCCTTTGCCAGCACGTTATGTATCCATACATATATCTACATATATGCCTATGTATGTAAATGTGGTTTCATATGATGGTTTGACTTGGTTTTGAATGATGGTACTATTTTATCCTTATCTTTGTGTTACATACTAGCGCACTCCAACTACTAACCGTCACCGAATATTATATCCTTATGTGACATAGGGGTTGGAGCTTCTTCCTCTCTTCTTGTAGTGAGCAGGTGTTTGAGTGGTTTGTGTGCTGACATTGAATTGGTGAGCTTCTATATTTTGGAATGCATACATTTTATGGTATTTTTATCTTATGTCATAGACCTTTTTTTAGACTTGGTTTTTTGCTATTGACGGGGCATGTCTTGACATATTATAGACATCGGATTTTTAGAGGCTTTGTGATAACTTTGGACTTAGGTGTGTTGGTTTAGTATGTTGACATTAATGGATTGATTAGACAATTCTTAAGTTATGATTATTAGTCTTGTTTCTGATATCTTGTTATATGTTCGGAGTTCTTCAGACACATGGATTGATATGATGGTTAGGTTAGGTTAACAGGGTAATCTCCCATCCTTTTTAGGATTGGGATTCCTATTATAACAAGTCCTTAGTTCGGATCGTGTCAATGTGAGTGTGGCACGTCCCTATTTCAAAATTGGATAATCTTGTTCTACTATATATAGGACACGAAAACTCCTATGTATACACCTTGGACAACCTTAGGGATGGGAAATTCATTGGAGAAGTCTTCAATTATGTTTTTTATTATTTTACTTTATATTTCTTTTGGATTTTTGTGTGGATTCATCTATTGTGATTATGTGTATGTCCATGAGCTGTCAAAAAGACTTTTTCCAGGGTTAAGTCCAAGAAAATGATTAGTCTTGTTGTGTATTGAATTGGTTTTGGTTATTTATCTGTGTTAGTTGTTTGTTTACCTTGTTATCAATATTTAAGGATTTGAGACCCTTAGAGTGCATTTTTACTTCTACCATGAACTCGGAAGGAGAATTTATAGAATATAACGTGGGATAGATAGAATAGGATTGTAATCTCAATTGAATGACGTTATGATTAAAAATTAGGATAGGAATATACATAAGTGCCCTATTTGGTTCAATTATGGGATGGAATATGAATGTATTTAACTTAGTTCTTGCATCCCCGCTCAATGATGTAGTTCTGGGACTAAGTTAGATAATTGATTTGAGATTCAGAAAGTCGTAGTAATGATATCAACCCCGTGAACCAACAACCAAGATAATAAAATAACATAGCATAGTATGACTGTTGTAGTGCCTTAATCCTGAGTTTCACCCTATAAGTGTTCAAAATATTTAATTTACTACATTGTTTTAGTTTACGTTTAGCTATAACTTTCAAACAGTTGTGGTTATGTTTACACTTGTTTAATCTTAATACTTGAACTAGTCTTGGATAGTTACTTAACACTAGTACATGTGGGATCAATTCTTCACTTCCTTTAAGGCTACTATATTACTTGGGTAGACCACTTACACTTGTGTGTACGCTTTGGCGCAACAAGTTCTTGCATCGTTGTTGGGGACTTATGAATTGGAAACCGTCGTAGTTCAGTTTTACTTTTTGATTTCTTAAGTTCTAATTACTTGATCTTAGCTTCTAAATTTATAGGCATAAGTTGCAAAAGCTAGCAATTTGGTAAGGGATATGGAGTTGATTGAACCAGAGCCCAAACCTGAGCAACCCTTACACTAATGAAGGAGAGAAGTAGTACTTTTCTATAGAATCACTCAAATTTAGCAAGAGGAAGATCATCCTTCACCCATGGTTAAATATCTACCAGTTTGTAGGATAGTTCGTGAAGTTGCAATCCCACTTGTTACTAATGTTACCTCTATCATCCAAAGACCTACTGCATGAGGTAGGTTTGAGTTGAAATAAAGAATGGTGCAACTTTTGCATAGCAGCAGGCAGTTCACTGGCTTGTCATACGAAGATCAACATGTTTAATTGCAGAATTTTTTGGAGATCAGCAACACATTCGTACCTACTGGGATATCCACTAATTATGTGAGGCTCACAATCTTCCTCGTATCACTTTTGGGGGAAGCAAGGAAGTGGTTGAATGTTGAATTAACAAGTTCCATCACTATATCGGATGACTTAGCTCAAAACTTCCTTATCCTTTTCATTATATTTAGTAAGACTGTAAGGTTATGTACTAAGATTTTGAGCTTTAAATAGAAGCCGGATGAGAATTGTTATCATGCTTGGGAGAGATTCAAATCTCTCTTTCATGATTTTCCATATCACTAACCATCCAATGAGGTATTAGCTCACACGTTTGTTGAAGTTCTTAACCATAATGCAAAAATTTTGCTAGATTCAGCTTCAGGTAGTTGGCTCTGGAAAAGACTTAAGTTGAGCTTTATACTTTATTGAACCACGTTGCTCAAGAAATCTTGTCTGGCATGGTGACATGTCTAGAAACTCATTGAGAAAGGCTACATAGATAATTGAAGTTGATAGTATCACAACCTTAGTCGCCCAATTGTCAGCTATAAAGAATCAAATGATGACATAATATAGAAAGTAAGCTATGAACCAATCTCCAGATCAAGTGAATACGGTGAAGAAAACCCTAGGTTGTTGTTAGATTTATAGCACTAGAGACAACTATGCAGACTTGTGTGGTGCAAATCCTAAATCTATAAACTTTGTGGGCAATGCTCATAAGGCAACTTCTGTTAATGCCTACAACCAAAAGTGGTAGACTCAACCCAATTATGCATGGGGCAATATCAGAACCAGCAATTCCAGCAGCAGCATAAAACACAAGATAGTAACGTTAAGGAAACTTTGAAGAATATCCTTGCTAAGCAAGGAGAAATTGTTGCTGAAATAAAAAATCAGCAAGTGGCTCACCAAAAGTTGGTGCAACTTTCTTAGGCATAGAATACTAGGCACTAAGGTAGATTTTTGAGTGATACAAAACATCTAAAATAGATCATGCAATCAACTTGGGGAGTGGTGATAATGCTCAACATACTCTCATAATTGAGAGGTGAGGCGGTCGTTGTCAAGTAACCAAATTTGAATTGGGGTGAAATCTTAAGGAGAAAATTATAGACTTCAAAACCTATGGGTGCTCAAATTACTATGAGGTTACCGAGAATGCTAACAAAAAGGACATGTAAAATATGGGGGATTTGTTTGGAAACTTGTTGTACAGTCTTTAGCAAATGATCAAGAGATGACACTTTCATTTTAAGCAACAATGTTGGGCGAAATATTGGGATTATGTCTACCTAAAGGTAAAAGTATGTGGTTTAATGATGATTTAGCATGAAATTTAGTTGTTAACTAAAGGATAGGCTAGGTTGAAGGTCATTGTGGTTAATTTTTTTATAAACCCACAACAATTTCACCTGTTATCTCTTTTGAGCACCTAACATGTGTGAAATTCCTAATCAACCAAAAACTTAATCAAACATCCCTATTTCTGGAATTATGCTCTTGACCTGATTTACACTACTAATACACTTATTTATAATATTGCAAAAGGAGGAAACCATAGGCTTAATTGTCCACCATTTCCTTGTCCCCCTATAACCCTCTTTCAAGGATGTTATGGGTTACCTCATAACATTCGTCCCTCTTTCGAGAATGATAAAAGGTTTCTAGAGTTTGGGGTTTTCACCCATTAAACCCATTTGGAGATTTAGTGCCTTCACCCATCAAATTCTAACTCATAAACTTAAAAAAAATGGTGAAATCCTTACTTAACAGCTAACAATCATGTAAACACAACAAGACCCACACATAAATTACACTCTAGTTCAACATAATCCCAAGAATAAATTATGTAGCTACTCAAGAAGAAAGTAAAGAGAGATATACCATAAGTATTATCCAAAGCATTCCTTCTTCATAAAAATGCTAAGAAATCAAGCCTCTAAAATTAGTCACACACTTTATCAAATAGGGTTTCAAGCTTTAAATTCAAAACATCTTATAAGGTAAGTAATGTTCCAAGAAGAAAGGGTTCTGTCTATTTATGGTTTGGAATTCGTCTCTATAATTTTACAAATCTTCCCCGGGGCATAATCTCGCTGAACTGCGATCACGACGGTTTGACTGTGATCGCAACTATGTGACCACAATTTACTAACTTTTGCTTAACTGTCGTGATAGCGGTTAGCAGACCGCAACTGCGGTACTTGAGGCCCTTTTCTCTAAGTCTTCAACTTTATTTTCTTTCTTCCTTTTGATCTTTTTAAGCTCCTTTCTACATCTTTTGATTTTATCAACTCTATGCTTGCGAAGAGTGGATATTAGTGCATTTAGTTGCAATTGTGTCTCATTTTATTCATTCAAAACAAGTAACATTCATGAATGATTAGTGCGAATGAGTAGTAAAATCGCCGCTCATCAACATCCCCAACTTAAGACCTTGCTTGTCCTCAAGAACCACCACCCTTTACCATGAGACATTCTCCATGTATGCCCAATTTAGCTCCCAATGATCAAGAAAGCTCCAACTTGATTGATACCATAAAAAGATTTTCACACATGGACCATAGGATTGCCACGGTGCCCCACATCATAAACTAAAATAGCAAAAAATGCAATGGATTTGAGGAGAAATCATGTAACACCTACTAATACTCTATAAATGGATCATATCTTGACTAAAATAATATTTTCCCTCTATTTGTCTCATTATGTGAAATATGCCAAAATCACCCACCTCCACTAGTTCATATGCCTCCTCACAAGAAAGGAAAAAAAATTTACACACCTAGTTACCAAGTATGCACGAAGGAATTTTAAGTGCAAACACTCACTCTCTTACGAATTTCTCTATGTTAACAACTACCATGCTATACGCTTGCCTCTATTTTCAATCACTACTACAATGACCATACTTGGTTGGGAATCAAAAAGGGCTTTTGAGCTTGTAAAGTCGGTTTTCAGGTAGGGTACGCTATTAACTTAGGATGATAAGGCTAAACTCTCCTTGAACTTCTTACACAAAATCTTTTCATGTATTGCTATTGGGCCACTTTTTTCTTTTACAAGTTAGCCTATTTTTTCCCTTTTTCCTTTACCCATATTCTTCTCACCTCTTTTTCTTTACTCTTGATGTGAATATTTAACTATTATGCATTCCTTTCTTTTAGTTGACCTCTTTTTTCAAAGAAAAAAACTTACTTGTTTAAGCTCTCGTAGGAACTTTCTTATGACTTTGTGGCTCAATTACACTTCCTTTCTTTTTCCACCACCCCAAACTTAGGCTTTTAGCCTCAATTTGTATTCTTAAATTCAAAGAGGATAGGGTTTAAGAGAGTATGAATAGAAGGGTCACGGCTTATAATGCATTTGCCAAAGAAAAGTCCAAAGGCTCAAAAAGGGTGACTACGGGTAACTCCTATGTATTTGTAGGCTTGTTTGGATAAAGAGGTCTTCCAAAATCATAATATGGCCTATGATCATTTTACCAACCAAGCATAATCAAAATTTAGCTTTGAAAGACTAATGGGGCAAGTTCTAGATGATACAAGTGCACATGAGATATAGAAAATTAAGCTCACATACATGGCATTCCAATGTTGTGAAAGGGGTTCAGTTGTTCTACCCGCTAGAGATAAAAATAGAGTGCTCATTATTTTTCCGAAGTCAATTTCCGGAATTATAAAAAGAGAGAAAGTTTTGTCCAAAGGTTTATCATGTCCATGTCTTTGAATTTTGCAAAATTTTCAAACGGAGGGGGTTGTTTGATTTACTATTTGTATCATGCATAATTTCCTAATCATGGAAACAACCCAAGCTATAGTCTCATCAGGAGAACTATCCATATGGTTACTCAGGCTTTACTAATGGGTATATGTGCGATCCTAAATTTGTAATGACATAGGTACTCAGACTTCCTTGCATCCATGGTTAAAACCCAATAACGACTTGTCAATTAGAATTAAAATAAAGTAACAACTCAATAACAAGGTACTTAACTGATCCAAGTGTGGGAACTGAAAAAGTGTCCAAATATTACAACCCGAATAAAAATAAAGATCATCTAAGAGAGCAGAGGAGTATGCAGAAATATCAATAATACAATCCTAAATCGAATGAATAAGGAAACACCCCTAACAAAAATGGTAGCAGTGTCCCAATTGTTTAAATAATCAAGGATAATAAAAAGATAAGGATTCTCCCTAAAACTCCATCAAAGATCGCTATCATTTTCATAATCTGCACCATCACCATGTACCTTGAGATCAAGCCAGTCCTATATGTAAAAACTTGAGCGAGAGTGTGAGGAAATTAGGGAGGTAGTCAGTGAATCAACTAGCTTCCGTTTTCATGATTGCGGCTGAATGACCATAATTATGGTTAGGTTGGTAACTGCAATTATGCTTGTGGACCGCGGCTGTAGTAACCGAGGGCATTTATACTCCCTTATTTTCCCTTGTCCAGTTTTTCTGCTCACTTGGTGCCTATTTATCCTTTGATCAGTTTTCAAATCAAATTTGTATACTTATTTCTTCTAATCTTATGTAAAGAACTCCATAGTGTCACACATGCATGAGTTATTCATATGCAAAAACTAACATCAATACTATAAACATATGATAAAAAGGATACGATCCATCCTCGTGGCATTTATGGGTTGCCTCCCACACAGTGCATTAGTTATATCGTGGTATGTTGTTGGAATGCATCAATTTGTCAAGGATGGTCCACAGGTCCCACTTATCAAACTCCCCTTCATTAATTAAACTTCCAATAATGCTTTACACCTCTTTGTTCTCTTTGTCGATTACACTTTAGGACAACCTCTCTTTTGACTGAGTGTTGAACATTTTTCCTTCCAAGTTCTCTGTCATGTTCTCTTCCTTTTATTTTTCACTCCTCACACGTATTACCAAGATTTGATCTTTATTTTGGGGGTTAGAAATTTTGTCACTAGTGGGATTTCCCCTCGGTTTAGCATTCGGTCGTGCGAAGATTTGTCCTATTTGGATCTCTAATTCTTTGATAGAGGCCGAATGGGAGACCATAGTTTTATAGAGTGAAATGAAGTCATCTGTTTAATTCATGGACCATTTTTTCCATTCCTTTAACTCTGTTCAAAATTCTTGCAAGGATATCCTCTATTTTACGTCTGTCGATGTCAATCGAGATGGACTCTTTGTTAGAATCTCGATCATAGTGAGGCACAATAGAAATACTCATGTTCCTAATCTCTCCAAACTTTGACCACCACCCCAATTTATCGAACCTTGATTACCACCTTGCCTATGATAGGCCGGATGAGAACCCCCTAAGTGGTTAACTAGGTACCAAATTTCTTTATCCATTCTCCTAGCTTCTTCATCTTCATAAAGGGCTTTTTGTCTCACGGGCTTTGCCATTTTCACGGGTGCACCCATGACATACTTGGTTAGGATATCAAGTTGGGTTAAGATCTTTGCCATGGTTTGCTCTTGATCCTCATCCTGCATTCTTTATTCTCTACTAATCATGGACTTGGTTAGAGAGCTATTAGAAATATTAATGTCTTGGGTATAACATTCCCGATTTTGTTTATTTACCTCTCTCAACAATTTTTTAACTGCATGGAAGTGCAAATTTAAGAGAGAACCTTCTGTCGTATTGTTTACCACCGTTTGGTTCAAAGGATCTAGTGCCCAACAGAATATTTGGAGAAATGCCTTCCCTGGAATTTTATGGTTTAGGCATTTTTCCAACTTCCTATGAAATCTCTCCCATACTTCATGAAGTGGAGCCCCATTCCTTTATCTAAAGTTCATGATTTCATCTCTTGGGTAACACACCTTGGATGGACAAGATTATTGATCTAAAAACACCTTTGTGAGCTTATTCTACGAAGTGAGTGAAGCCGTAGGGAGTGTACGGAACCACAACAATGCTTCGCCTATTAGTGAGAATGGAAAGAGACGGAGCCAAAAGGACTTTTGAGTGATATGAGAAATGTTGAATGGTTTACACACCTCCGAAAATTCCTTCAGTGGGTATATTGGTCTTCATGAGGTTGAACCTCGTACAGCCTATTTACTTGCAACATATGAAGTATGAACTAGTCACATGGATTTCCCATTCCCATCGTGAGGTAGGATACAGGTTTCACCCGTTTGACCCTTTCTATTTAGTTGAATCTCCCCATAAAAAGGAACATCAAATGACTCCACGTGAAGAGTTCCTTCACTCATAATTCTGTTCATGCTAGAATTACCTACAAAAGATCCAAAAACAGCAACTAGAATAAAGTACACTACTCTGGGTTTTCCCAAGTAAGAATAATACCATATAAGTAAAATCTATATTTCACTCCCCAGCAAGAATGCCATTTTGATAATGCTCAACTCACTCCCATAATTGAGGGGTGAGGCGGTCGTTGTCAAGTAACCCAATTTTAATTGGGGTCAAATTTCAAGGAACTAATTATAGACTTCAAATCCTATGGGTTCTCAAAGAACTATGAGGTTACCCAAAATATTAACAAAAATTACATGTACAATAAAATGGGAGGATTTGTTTGGAAACTTGTTGTACATTCTTTAGCAAATGATCAAGAGATGCACTTTCATTTTAAGCAACAATGTTGGGCAAAATGTTGGGATTATGTCTACCTAAAGGTAAAAGTATGTGCGTTAATAGTGGTTTAGCATGAAATTTAGTTGTTAACTAAAGGATAGGCTAGGTCTAAGGTCATTGTAGTTAATCTTTTGATAAAACAACAATGATTTCACCCGTTGGCTCTTTCAAGCACCTAAAAAGTGTGAAATTCGTAATCACTCAAAACCTTAATCAAGCATCCCTATTTCTAGGATGATTCTCTTAACCTGATTTACACTCATAATACACTTATTTCAAAGATTGCAAAAGGGACAAACCATAGGATTAATTGTCCACCATTGTCTTGTCCACCTATAACCCTTTTTCAAGGATGTTATAGGTTACCTTATATTCACCTTCATCTCTTTTTTGGAGGATGATAAAGGGTTTCTAGAGTTTAGGGTTTTCACCCATCAAACCCATTTTGATATTTGGGGCTTTCACCCAACAAATTCCTAACATAAGCTCTAGCAATGGTGAAATCCTTACTCAACAACTAACAATCATGCAAACACAACAATACCTACACTTAAATTACACTCTAGTTCAACATAATCTCAAGACTAAATTATTTAGCTACTCATGAAAAAATTAAAGAGAGATATACCATAAGTATTATCCAAAGCATTCCTTCTTTACAAAAATAATAAGATATCAAGCCTACAAAATTAGTTACACACTTTCCCAATTAGGGTTTCAAGTTATCAATTCAAACTATCTTATGAGGTAAGCAATGTTCCAACAAGAAAGGGTTTTTGCCTGTATATGGTTTGGAATTCATCTCTATAATTTTACAAATCTACCCCTGGGCATAATCCCGTTGAACCGCAATAGCGCTGGTTTGACTGTAATTATGGCTATGCGACTGCAATTTACTAACTTTTGTTTGACTGACATAATCGCGGTCAGAAGAACGCGATCACAGTACCTTAGGTTGTTTTCTGCAAGTCTTTAGCTGAATTTTCTTACTTTCTTTTGATTATTTTAAGCTCCTTTCCACATCTTTTGATTTTATCAACTCTATTCCTACAAAGAGTGGATATTAGTGCATCTAATTACAACTATGTCTTGTTTTATTAATTCCAAATAGGGAAATATGCTTAAATGATTAGTTCAAATAAGTGGTAAAATCACCACTCATCAAGTGGTACAGAGTTAAATGACAAGCTTCAAAAGAAAAATCTAAAAGTACAAGTAGAGTTGATTCCTCAACAGGTTGCAAGTAAAGATATTGATTATTCAGGGAAGTCTGAGTACCTAAAAGTAAAGGCTGTTGAGCAAGTGAATGAGAGACCACCACCACCATTCACGTAGAGCCTTAAGAAGGCTAAGGATAATGCTTGCTTTAGGATATTCTTTAACACGTTTAGAGAAAGATGTTTTGTTGGGAATGCCTAAGTACGCCAAGTACTTAAGGTTATGGTGACTAATAAGATAAAACTGCAAGATATTAAGACTGTGGCACTTACTGAGAAGTGCAATTCTGTGGTGATGTGGAAAACGACTAAGAAGCTAAAGGACCTAGGGAGTTTCACCCTCACAATATAAATTGGTGACGACAATGTGGTCCATGATCTAAGTGGTTTGGTGGTAAGTACAAATTTGAATCCTCTATCAGTTTTCTGTACTCTTAGGTTGGGGAAGCTGAGACCATATTCTGTGGTACTCCTAATGGCAGACAGAACCCAAATCCATCCCAATAAAATCATTAAGGATGTGCTCATAGAGATTGGTAAGTTTATTATCCTTGCTGATTTTATTATTTTGTATTATGATGCAAATGATAGGGTACCAATCATTCTGGGATGTCCATTCTTAGAAATAGGAGAAACATTAATAGATGTGAGAGAGGGCACTCTCAAGATGTGATTGGATAATGTAGAGATGGTGTACAAAGATTATAAACCACTCAATCTGCCAAGTTATGATAGGTATTTATTTTTGATTGCTAGTTTTACTTCACTTTAGTTTTTGTTTTTGTTTAGTCACACGCTGATAGAATGTCTAAATACCAGAGACTTGAGCTAAGGAGCATGGCAACTACTGAGTGTAGGGTCCTCGAACCTCTTGATGATCAAAGATGTTGTTAGATAGAACTAGAGGCCTCAGGGAGTATTTTTATCTCTACTTATAAGTTTACTTTGAGGATAAAGTATATTTTGAAGTGTGGGGCGGGGAAATTCCCATGCTTTTGGGTGAAGTGATGATATAGGATCTTAATTTTAGTTTTTGCATAAATTTGAAAAAAATTACAAAATATTTTTGCTTCTTAGTTTTAAGTTTTGTTGGTGCTAGTCTAGTAGGTGCACACTTCACCCACCCCATGGTTGTTCATTTTGGTTCTGTTTCGTGGGATGCCCTTTGAACCACTATCTTTTTTTTTTTATAGTCATAAAATTTTCTTGTTAAGTAAGTGAGATGTTCTTGCGGGTTTTATGTATGATTGAATGATGGAAGTGTTTTATATGTGAAAACATGTCGATTGTGTTGAATAACTACTCTTGATTATTGCTTTTGCATATTATTGGCTTAATGTTTAACTCATATGATTACTTGGTTGAGAGTCTATAATGATCCTTCTTGATTTGATCATAGGCCATGTGTGTGAGAGATTTTTTTTATTCTTTATTGCAATTGATGTCTAGAACTTTCCTGGTGAGAGTGAAAAGTAAAATATAGAATATGGGTTTAGGAGATAACATAGGAATTTCTTAGATAACCATATTCCATACCCTCATCTGTAGTTTGTTTCCCTTCTTTGATTGACTTTACATTAATCCAACGCTTCTATGTACTTTAGATAAAAACTAATTTAGTTAAGGAGTAAGAAAATAAGTAGGGAAAAGGTAAAAGTACAAAAAGTAGCTACTGTTGGTAAAAAAATGATGTATGGTGGTCGGAGTTTTGTAAAGAAAAAGAGAGAAATTAGGCTAGAATTTGATCATGACTTGATAAAGAATACCCCCTCTATAATAATTGTGAACTAGCTTAATGAGATAGGTTAAAACAAAAGAGAATGGGAAGGAAGAGGTGGTCAAAAGTGTTATTGTTTAGAGAGTGATCTTAATGTCTGTATGATGTATTAAAGCTCTTAGGGAAGATAGTTATTTTTCTTGGCCAAAATAGTTTCTACCCTTTCCTTAGACTGTATTACAACCCTGAAAGTCCTATTTGATCCCAAGCCTTGATATTTTGACATTAATGGAGTACTACACAAAGGGAAAACCTATGGATCATCTTGTGTAACCTGTGAATCCTTCGTGAAAGTGAGCGTAATTTGATTCTTATACCCATTTTAGTGATAATTGCATCTATGTGAGTGAAAATATGTAACTCTCTTATGGTGAGAGCACATGTTTGATAATTATATTTAGGTTATTTATATGATCTCTTTGTTGAGTAATATGCTTGATTTTTCCAACTTGGTGAGTCAATGCATAAGGTTAGGATATTTTGGTGTAGCATTCTTGAGCTTTTGATTGTATATAACATACTAGTGTGTGAAACTTTCTAATTGTGTAGTCATTTTAGTGATAGCTTGAAGTTCATGCATGTTGTAGTAGTGTTATAATATTTCCATGATTTTGTTGCTTAAGTGAACAGTTGTTTGAGTACGAACAAGGTTTTAAGTGTGGTTTGGTGATCTTAGGTGGATTTATGCACCAAGTGTCATTATCTATGCTTGTTTAGCTTTGTTTTAAGGACTTCTTGTGTGCTTATGTAGTAGTATATGATATAAATGAGAATCCAAGTGTCTGTTTATGTGTTTTTATTGTTTAAGGTGTGTTCATAAGGAGTTTGGAGTCAAAACTCTTAAGTTAAAGATCAAACGCGAAAACTAGTATGCTTAGCTTGAGCTATGTTTCTTTCTAGTTCATCATCTTAGATTCTATGTTGTTTTAAGCTCTAATTTGTGGTGTGTGATAATATAGCATGCTTTTTGATTTGATCAAGATGATATATAGTTGATAAACAAGCTGTAAATCAAGAGAAAAAACCACTACAAAGCTTGGAATGAAGAAACAAATGCATGGGACAAGCATTTCGCAAATCTAATTTTTGGACTTAGTAGCATTCCACGGATTCTATGCATCAGGATGAGGGAATGGAATGCCATTAGATGCATTGAGTATATAAATTTCCAGTAGCTAGGTGTGATATTGGGATGCCACGGGCCCTAGTCCACGCGATAAGTGTGGAACGCCCCTATGACAAAAGTGACAAATCTTGTTATACTATATATATGACACTTAAACTCCTGTGTATACACCTTAGACGACCTTAGGTTTGGGATATACACTGGAGAAGGCTTTAATTAGTGTTTTTATTCTTTTACTTTAGCTTTCTTTTGGATTTTTACATGGATTCATCTATTATGATCACATGTATGTCCATGAGCCGCTAAAAGCCCTTTTTCGCGGTTAAGGCCAGAACATAATTATCTTATTGTGTTTTGAATTGGTTTTGGTTATTTATTAGTGTTATTTTTTCTGTTATCCTTGTTATCACTATTTTAAGGATTCGGGACCCTTAGAATACATGCTTACTTCTATCATGAACCTGAAAGAAGGAATGATAGGATAGAGTGTGGGATAGGTAGAATAGGATCATAATCTCAATTGAATGATGTTATGATTTGCAATTAGTATAGTAATATACCTAAGTGGCCTATTTGGTTCAATTATGGGATGAAATATGAATACATTTAACTTATTTCTGGCATCCCCGCTCAATGATTTGGTTATGGTGCTAAGTTAGCTAATTGATTAGAGTTTTGGAATGTTGTAGTCATAATATCGACCCTCTGAACCAACAACCAAAGATAATTAACCTAACCAACAAAATTACATAGTGTAGTATGATTATTCATAGTTCCTTAACCCTTGGTTATATATATATATATATATATATATATATATATAGTGCCTTAACCCTTGGTTTCTCCCCATAAGCGTGAAGAATTTTTAATTTACCACATTATTTTAATTTAACTTTAGCTATAACTTTCATACTCTTGTGGTTATGTTTGCACTTGTGTAATCTTAATAGTTGAACTAGACTTCGATAGTTGCTTAACACTAGTCCTTGTGGTAAAAATACTTGGCTTCCTTTGAGGTCATTATATTACATGGGTGAACCACGTACACTTGCATGTGCGCTTGGGCATAACAAAGTCCTTCAAAAATTTAAAATACTTGGGAATATCTCGGAGAGCTTCTAATAAAGGAATATTCATTGATTGGTTGCTAAATTTTACTAGGAATTTCTTGAACATGGTATCATGTTCTTTCTTTTTTGGGCCTTTGTGGGAGTGGAGGAGGAATTTTGATTTGTGGCACAGGAACAATCGGAGTTTCATCCAATTATGGAATATTACCATCAACTGCTTATGGAGCTTCATCACTTTAAATCTTTTCTTCAACTACCTTTGTCTTTTCAACAATTGGGTCATTAATATATGGAACATGATTATTTGACTTTTCTAGCCATTTTCTCTTTCCATTAGTTTGCTTATCACTTCACTTTTCATTTGGGTCTTCATCAACATCAACAATATCTTTATCAAGAGTCCGAGCACTCCTAGTGAAAATTTCCATGATGTCAGCATTATTTTTATGACTCGTAATTGTTTCACTAGGTAATCCACCTTTTTGCCTTGAATTGAGATGGGCCAAGATTTTTAGTCCAATTGAGTTTCAAGTTGCTTGATATAGGACGAATGACAGGCCACCATTTGGTTGAGTTATGAGAAATCACTTTTCATCTCCCTCAATATCCTATCACTTCTTTCAACACCCATTAGTATACAATTAAGGACACCTTCACTTTTGAACTTCTCTGGATCAATAGATCTTGACTCTTTACCCTTAGCCATATCATACGGAGGAATATACTAATCATGGTCTCTATCCATATCTATCCAATAATTCTCTCTATCATACTCCTTATCATGCCAATCTATATTACAATCTTTATCAGGCATACTCTGTCACGATCCCATTCCTTTCAACCCTGATACCCACCTTGACTTTGATAGGTAGGGTGGGAACCTCCCATTTGGTTCGACAAGAATCTAATTTCCTTATCAAGATACTCTACTTCATCATCATCATCATCATCATCATCATCATCATAATATTTAAAACTCTTAGAAAAAATGGCATTAACCATCTTTGAAGGAGCTCCTGTTATATGCTTGGTGAGAAGATCAAGTTGAGTCATCACTTTAGCTATGTTCTCATCTCTTTCCCCACCCTTTTTCCTTTGCTCTTCACTTACAAAAGATGTGAAGGGAGCCCCCATGACCCCCTCAGTATCTCTTATGTGCCAACCTCTACTTTGCTTGGTCACTTGATCTAATAAGTCTGCCGTAACACCATAAGTTTGTTTAATTAAATATTCTCCAATCGTATTCTCGGCTATCATCTTGTTCAATTGATCCAATGCCCTATTGAATATTAGAAGGAGCATTTTGTATAGTAACTCATGATTTGGGCATTGCATTATCTTATTGTTGAATCGTTGCCAAGCCTCATATAATGTTTTGCCATAAGTTGATGAAATTTGATGATTTCAACCGTAGTTATAATAACCAAGAATGAGGAAAGTACCTAAATGATTTCATGAGATCAACCCATGAAGTGATAGATCCCACAGGCAAAGATAGCAATCATAAGAGCGCTTCTCCATAAATGAATGGAAAAAGTCGTAAATGGATCGATTCTTGAGAAATATGGAAGATATCAAATGGAAGACATACATCAATGAAATTATTCAAGTGTATATTACATCCTTATGGGATTGAACCCCAACTTCTTTCATTTAAAGAAATTGAAGCATCACGCTAGTAACGTGAAACACTCTATTTCTGGCCACTAGTGGAATATTAATAGTACTAGCTTAACCCACATATCAAAGGTGATCCTCAACCTCGAGATGCCCATCATAAGTACCAGTATTACTACCATGTTGTCTCATAGTATCTGGCATACTATTATCCTCACCTGAGAAAGAACAAAAATAACAAATAATGTAAAATAAACATTTTGGCAAACCAAAGTGATTAAAACACTACAAGAATGAAAACTATGTTTCACTCCCTAGAAATGGCACCAAAATCTTAATGACGCTTAAATTACATCCTTAAGATATAGGCGATGATTATTAATATAGTAACCCAATGGTGTTTAGGGATGAATAAATAGGGATTGAAGATAGTGACTTAAATACTTGAGAGTGTTAGAAGTCAACTAGGAGTTGACCCATAATACGTATTAAATAAACATGAAAGAAAAATGGATGCTAGTTTGAATATTTTCAAATTTAATAATTTTGTTGTTTTAAAAATACCATTTCGAAGCTACAAACAATCAGAGATTAATCAAGCGTTGATAACACTTGTAGTTATGCCTTATGAGTATGGGTTCATGTGTGGGTATTTTATTATTTGTCCAAAATTTGGCTAGAAGTCATGTGTAATCTAGATATAGAAATTTTAATATTGGTTTGTTAATCAAATACCAAATATCACAAATGGGTTCTTTCGAACACCTCATAAGTGTAACAATTTTAATAATATATGGCCTCAATTAACATCCTTACATTTAAGAGATGCTACTAAATAAACTAATTCAAGTTATTATTTACACTCATATCCCCTTTGTTAAGGATGATATGGGTTCAAAAGTAATTAGGGTTTCCAAATCTCAATTTTAGTTAAAACATGGAATAAAAGAAAAAGCCATATCAATTAACTAATCAGGAGACATATAAGCAAAATCCATTCACGAATCATAACTTATTTAAGCATAACCCCAAAATGAAGAATTAGCTACTCATAGAGAGAGAAGTAGGGATATACCTAAATTTCATTCAAACTGATCCATATAAAGTAAAGTGAATACACTGTCCAAGATTTAATTTTTAATAAATCTTTAATAAAAACTAGCACTTCTTCACTTAAAAGTCACTGCAATATTTCTAAGCTTAAGAAAAGTACAATACTGGTGGAAATAAGCTGAAAACCTCCCTTTTGACCCCGAATTCCCACTTTCCTGATATTAAAAAAATACCATCACTCTTCTAGTAGGTCCAACATAGGCAGGGATCATGTGGTACTATTTGGGGCTAGTTTGGCCACCTGCATGTGTAGGTGGCTCTCGACACCTCCATGAACTTTAATGATCTTTTTTCATATTGACCTCTTACTGACTTTAATGGCATACTCATCTTAATTTTTAACCTTTACCTACACAAATGAGTATTACACATGAGATTAACACCAAATCAATGGAAAAGAATGATAATTTAAGCTGAAAAAGTGCTAACAAGTCGTCAAATTGAAAATTTATCATGGAGTATAAAAATTTAGTTATAGAATTTATTGTGATAGGGTAAATCTGTGTTATTGAATAATAAAGGTTGTGTTGTAAAATGGGAAAATTTATAAATTCCCCTTAGCTTCTACATAATATCTAACATAGTGGCCCTAGTAATACTACAAGTTGTATTAGCCAACAATGTTTTGTGAGGGACCACTATCGAGGGCTGTTTGGTCACTACAACAAGACTACAATAGCAATCGGACCAACTATCATAGTGGTCAGGGGAAGGGTATGTCAAAATATCCTATTAGACCATTAAGCTATCATAGTGGGACAACTATAACAAATAGTGGGCAGCCATAGTGATTATCAAGCAGTTTCTTGAGCTTTAATTCTTGACACTATTTTCTACTAAAATATAAAAAACTTAACCCAAGGAATTTTGTGATAATTCTCTTCTTATTTGGGTGATTTATACTTATTAGGTAAGTTCATTTCATCATTCTAAGATAGATTAATTCATTCTAATCCATACAATCACAATAATCAAGTATTATACACAAAGTCATGGGTTAAGCCCTAAAATTAAAGAACTTATGGGAATTTTTTATGGGTAGGGTAGGCTTAAAATCAATTTTAAAAAGCTCTAGGTTTCTAAACTTAAACTTCCTAATATTTAAGTTTTCCTCATTAATGTAAATTATAAGGAATTTAGGTAGATTAACATCTAAAATTCCTGCAGTAGTGGTTTAGGCTATGAACTAAGTCACAACCTATGGGTTTAGTTCCTAATTCATAGAATTGGAGAATAAGTTGTCGATTTCTTCTTGATTGTTATTTTTAGATTGAGAGCAATTCAAAGCAGCAAGAAAGGGAAAAACTTTAGTAGATTAGTGCATTCTGGCTTATGTTTTGTGGTAGGTTATGGTTTTAATTATAATTATTAACTTGATTTGGATTTCATGTAATATAAAAGTTAAATTTTGTAAATTATCCTTTAGTCATACATGTGATTTTGTGAGTTGATGGAACCAAATTATGTAAGTTGGTGGCTTGATTCTGCTCTGAGTATGAGTGGCTCACTAAGATCCGTAGGGATATATTATGAGTCATGGTGTAAAATCATAGCAAGTCCAGTGTTTAACCCATTTGACTTCTGTGTTGACTACACTAGACCTTATGAGTCGTAGGGTCTAATTACGGGTTGGTTGGTTGAGTCATAATTATAGCAGCTTATGTGTTTATAAGACTGTCTTGGTTACTACTCATGGTGATGAGTCGTAAGGAGTGGTTATGAGTCAATGGTTGACTTGTAGTCAAAGGCGACATTTTTTAGCTTTTAAGTTAAGGGCATTCTGGATATTTCTCCTTTTTCCCAACTTGAAACCCATGTCTTATAACCTCTTTACGTTATCATTGGTATTCATAAATACATCAAATATACTCTCAAACACTCTTAAATCCTCGAGGTCAGGAACACTTAGGGTTTTCAAGAGATTAATCAATTGAGGCTTCGAAGGGTGATTTCTCTCTATACTTCTTGGTGTTTAAGACATGTTACTCTTCCCTCATTGTTAATTTTTTAAAAGCATGTGATTTCAAGTATTATTCATAGAATACTAATGTTGGGTTGTGAGCTATGGGTTGATAGTTTTTAATATGAATTGTTTAAATTCTTCTTCTACAATATTTATGAAACTATTATGTTTAAATAGATGGTTGGTAAATGCATTGAGGTGCATAGGAATGATGGATGGAAATAGGGGTACAATAGAATCCCCAAATTGATTATTTTGGCATGAAAATTGGTAATAAATTCAACCCATTTGCATAAGTGATTTTAATTTAAACATTACTATTTGGCTTGTCTTATTTCTTGAAAACTAATGCATGGTATAAATGGTTAAGAATGGTTTTTAAAACCTTATGGGGTACAATATAATCCCCAAAGTGAATGATTTATAAAAACCTTGTAGGGTGAATGAGAATCTCCCAAGTAATTTTAATAATAGAGTTTGTGGGATACACAGGAATCCCTTAAGTCTTGGGTTAATTATATTGCTTGCAAGATATAGTCGGTATGATGATACAACTTAATAATTCCTTAATAATTTACTCCTTTAATTAGTGGTTTGGTTATGTGGTAAATGTTTTAGTTGGGCAATAATGGGTATTGTGATAGCTAGCCGTGAAGATATGATTTCGAAGGATGGACATTGGAAACTCATATTTGCTGACATGAGGGTTGGTATTGATGACTGTGTGTCTGTGTTGTACATGGGTATCCCCCAAGTCATCCATATATATATTTATTATAAAGGGCGGCGGGTACAAGGAAATCCTCAACTATTTATGATATCTCTAGCTTGTGTGGCTAACACGCTTTAGGGCTCATTTAAGGGGTAACACTGGACCTATATAGAACATAGGTGGACTTATGATGGTAAATCTGTACAACCCAGGTTAAGGATTTGAAATGCATGCTAAACCTTATTTCTTTTCCTGGCATGGTATATATGTATATATGTATTGGTGTATGGTTATAAGCATTGGTTTGACTTGGTTTTAGATTGATAGAATTACTTTATCTTTATCCTTGAGTTGCATGCTAGTGTTCACCCTGCTAACCATCTTCGAATGCTATTTCCCTATGCAATGCAGTAATAGGCCATACTTTCACTCTTTCTGCTCAGTGACTAGGTGATTCGGGGACAACTTTTGAGTCAGGCTAAATTGGTGAGCTTCCATATTTTGGAAGACCCTATTTCATGCTATGGATTTCATTATGTATTTACTATTCCTTTGGTGTTTGTTTTTTCTATGGTTGCGGGCATGTCCCAACTAAATATTTTTTGATTTTGATAAAAGGCTTTATCAGACTACTGTGGGCATAGGCGGTGTCAGTATCGGTGTAGGTATTGGCACTGGTATTAGTATTGGTTAGATGTTTGGTTGTAAATGTATGGTTTTGGTATTAGACTTATTATAATGTTTTAAAATTGCTATTCTCTTATCTTGTTATATGTTCAGAATTCATTTAATATGGGGTGTAAGATAGGCAACGGTTTGGGTATTGGGGGTGGTCTCTGGTCCTAGTTGGACCTGATCCATTTGCTTACTCAATTGGTTGCCTCCAAAACTGAGTGTGTGGATTAGTTTGCTCCATCATCTAAGGACTCAAGAGTTGGTCAATTTCTGAGGTTGAACCCTCTTATTTCACTGGTATGAGAGTTGAGGAAGATCTTTAAAATTTTATACATTAAATGGAAAAGATCTTTCCTGTGCTGTATGTTATTGAGGTGGAAGGTATGGAGTTTGCAACTTATCACTTGAAAGATGTAACTCATTAGTGGGATGAAGAGTGGGAGCATATCAGGGGCGTGGATGTTGAGTAAACCTTATGGGAGAACTTTTCTAGAGATCTTCTCAATTATTTTTTACTTCAGGATTTAAGAAAGGCAGAGGCTAAAAAATTCATGAATCTATGGCAAGGCAAGATGACAGTTAAGGAGTATGCCTTGTAGTTTCATCAGTTGTCCCGGTATGCTCCTAATTTGTTATCTAGAATTAGGGCTAGAATGAGAAAAGTTGCTTCTAAGTTGTCCTATGATTTGATTCTAGAAAGTAAGGTTGCCTTGTTGAAAAAGGATATGGATATTTCTTATCTTGTGGTTTATATGCAGCAAGTTAAGGAAAAAAAGAAGAAGCAGACTGAAATAGGAAAAAGGTAGAATAAGAAGTTTACATTTTCTAATCATGGTGGAGGTTAATAGATGAGTGGTCAAGATGGTGGAAAGTGGTCCAAGAAGAAGTGGAGAAATTCTGGTTCCTACTCGGTGGCTAGTTCTCCTTACCCAAAGTTGTCAGGTGATCGATGTTTTTAAGGTTGTGATTATTATCGAGCATAGGGTGGCCAATCTCATGAAAGTATAGCCCAATTAGCTCCATCATATCCTCTCTGCAGATTTTGTGGTCAATTACATTAGGGTTTTTGTGATGAGTGAAAGAACAAGTGTTTCAAATATGGTCATCCAGGGCATATGCTTAGAAATTATCTCATGTTGAAGGTTACTTCTAGGGAAAATAAGGTTTTGACTACCTCATCATCTGCTCTTACACCAAAAGGTGCAGCATCTGGCTCTAGCTCCGGCACTAGTCAGAATCATCTCTATGTTCTCACTACCCACCAGAAGTCCAAGCATCTCCAAATGCTATTACTAGTATGTTGAAACTTTTTTCCTATGATGTGTACTGTTTACATGATCTAGGGTCCACTCTTTCTTATGTGACTCCTTTTGTGGGTATGCATTTTGGTTTTAGTCTCGAGTGTATTTCAGACCCCTTTTCTATTTCTACCTCAGTGGAAGACTCTGTGGTAGCTAGAAGAGTCTATAGGGATAGCATAGTATCTGTGGGTGGTGGGGAGTCTCTATTGGATCTGCTTGAATTAGACATGGTTGATGTTTAATTCATATTACAGATGGACTGGTTGCACTGATGCTATGCCTCTTTAGATTGTTAGACGCGTAAGGTCATTTATAAATTTCATAATGAGCTAGTTATTGAGTGGGAAGGAGGATCTCTAGTTCCTAAGGGAAGGTTCATATTGTATCATAGAGCGTAGAACTTAATTTCCAAGGGGTGTCTCTATCATTTGGTCTAGGTTAAAGATTCTAACTTGGAGGGACCTTTTTTACATTCCATCCATGTGGTAAATGAATTCCCTAAGGTCTTCCCTGATGATCTTCCTGGTGCCCCTCTTGATAGATAGATTGATCTTATTCTGGACACTTGTCATATCTTTGTTCCCCTGTATAAAATAGATCTAGCGTAATTGAAAGAGCTTAAGGAGAAATTAAATGATCTTATTGATAAGGTTTTCATCCATCCTAGTATGTACCCATGGGGTGCACCGATATTGTTTATGTGTAAGAAGGATGGTTCCCTTTAGATGTGTATTAATTACCAACAATTGAATAAAGTAACAGTAAAGAATAACTATCCTCTTCCAAAGATAGATGATTTATTTAATCATCTTCAGGATACTAAGTTTTTCACTAAGATTGATCTTTGATCCAGGCATCATCAATTAAAGATTAGTGAGGTGTATATCCCTAAGAATGCCTTTTATACCTGATATGGTTATTTTGAGTTCCTAGTTATGTCTTTTGGGTTGACTAATGACCCATCATCTTTCATGGACTTGATAAATAGATTCTTTTGTCAATTTCTAAATTTATTCATTATTGTATTTATAAATGATATTTTGTTATACTCTAAGAGTGATGCGGATCTTTTTGACCACCTTCATATAGTGTTGCAGAACTTGAAAGACCAGCATTTGGATGCCAAATTTTTTAAATGTGAATTATGGTTGAACGTTGTTACTTTTTTGGGTTATGTCATATCTAGTGAAGGGATCATGGTGGATCCACAAAAAGTTGCAAAGGTTAAGAAGTGATCTATACCTAGGACTCTAACTGATATCCCAAGCTTCTTGGTTTTAGCTAGTTACTACAAGAGATTCTTGGAAAGTTTCTCTTCTATATTTTCCCTACTGACTAAGTTAACTCAGAAGAAGGTAGAGTTCTTATGGTCTGAGGCTTGTAAGGGTAGTTTCGAGAAGATGGAGGATAAGATGACTTTGTCTTTGGTCTTGAATTTACCTCGAGGAATTGATTGTTTTGTGATCTATTATATACATCCTGTATGGGGCTTGGTTGTATTTTGATGCGACAAGTCAAAGTGTTATCTTATGCCTCTAGATAGTTGAAGGTGCCTGAGAAAAATTATCTGACTCATGACTTAGAGTTATTGGTTGTGGTGTTTGCATTGAAAATATGACATCACTATTTGTACGGAGTGCATTTATATATCATTTTTGATCATATCAGCCTACAATATGTGTTCACTCAGACTGAGTTAGATCTCAGGCAAATTAGGTGGCTTGAATTATTAAAAGAATATGACATGATTGTTCACTACCATCCAGGTAAAGATAATGTGGTTTTTGATGCTCTTAGCAGGTAAAGATAATGTGGCTTGAATTAGTGAAAGATGTTTTCCATTTGGCTAACCTAAAGTTCACCTCTTGTACTCTGAGGATAGTGGTATGTTTGTTCAAGAGATCGCAAAGTCATCTCTTGGTGCAGAGGTGAAAGGGAAGCCAACGTTAGATCCTATCTTAATGCAAATCAAAGGGGATTTAAGTGGTTAGAAAGTAATTCCTTTGAGGTTAGTGGTGATGGTACTTTATGGTACCAAGAAAGGTTATGTGTTCTTGATGTAGATGGGTTGTGAGAGAGGATCTTAGCCAAGGAACATGAGTTCCATACACCATTCATCCTGTTTCGATGAAGATGTATCATAATCTTAAGGAGATCTATTGGTGGGATAATATAAAGTGAGATGTGTCTAGTTTTGTGGCTAAATAAATAGTTTGCGAACAAGTGAAGGTTGAACACTTGCGGCTTAAGGGTTGTCTCAAGAAATTGAGTTTCCTGTGTGGAAGTAGGAA
This sequence comes from Capsicum annuum, assembly GCF_002878395.1. NCBI lineage: Eukaryota > Viridiplantae > Streptophyta > Magnoliopsida > Solanales > Solanaceae > Capsicum > Capsicum annuum. The sequence goes on along the minus strand of NC_061114.1, from coordinate 151,335,521 downwards.
GTGATTAGTATAGATTTTTGTAATAGTCTTCTCGGTCTCAGAATTAGTTTGATTCAATTTGGGTCATTGTGGATAGGATGATTAAGTCTGCTCACTTCTTTCTAGTGATGACTAACTTTTCAATAGAGAATTATGCAAAAGTTTTCATTGAGGAAATTGTGAAGTTGCATGGAGCACCTATTTTTATCATATCAGATCATGGTGCTTAGTTCTCATTGCAGTTTTGGCACTTACTTCAGATAGGTTTGGGGACCAAAGTGAGCTGAGCCTTAGTACTACTTTCCAACTATAGCTATATGGAAAAGTAGAAAGGACTATTCAGACATTGGAAGATGTGTTTCAAGCTAAACTGATTGACTATGGTTGTGGTTGGTTTGATTATTTGCCTCTTATAGAGTTTGCATATAATAATAGCTACCACTCTAGTATTGGGATGGCTCTATTTGAGGCCTTGTACAGTAGGACGTGTAGGTCTCCTATTGGGTGGTTTGAGATTGGTGAGGCGGAGATGTCTGGATTGTATTTGGTACACCAAGCCATGGATAAAGTTAAGGTAATTTAGGATAGGCTGAAAGCCGCTCAAAGTTGCCAAAAGTCCTATGCGGATGTGAGGAGTAGGTAATTAGAGTTTGAGGTTGGCGATTGGGTATATTTGAAGGTATCTCCCATTAAAGGAGTGATATGTTTTGGGAAGAAGGGAAAGCTTAGTCCTCGGTATGTCGGCCCGTACTTGGTCATGATGAAGGTCGGTATTGTTGTGTATGAATTGGAGTTGCTCTCTAGTTTGAGTTTCATTCACCCAATATTCCACGTGTCGATGTTAAGGAAGTGTGGGGGTGATCCATCACTGATTAAACCTATCAATGATATTGGTATTTTGAATTCCTTATCTTACGAAGAAGTCCCAATTGTAATCTTGGATTGGAAAGTTCATCAATTGCAGAAAAAGGACATAGATTCAGTAAAGTTTCTATAGAGGAACCACAAAATTGAAGAGGATAATTGGGAAGAAAAAGAGGACATGAAGTCCAAGTGCCCATTTCTATTCCCTATTCTAGAAAATCATGCTTAAGGTATGGTTGTTCTTAACATCTTTGTTTTCTGTCTTTATTAAAGGGAAATTATAAATTCCTTGGTATTCTTGTTTTTGGTCTTAAAGGTAAACGTAGTGATGTTTGGAGTCTAATCATGCTGGTAAATACCTTGTCCCATTATTCGAGGATGAATGATCCAAGTGGGGGAGAATTGAAACTCCCTAGATTTAGGCCCTTAAAAATTTCTTTAGCTTTGGGCTTACTGTCTTGGGTACGACTTGACCACATGAGTCATAGTGTGTCTTGATGGGTCATGTAACCCTAGTCATAAGGTGACCAGTGTGTGGTGATTGAATTTTTATCGTAGGTACATTTAAGGGCATGAGTCGTTAGGAGGAGTCATAACCAAATCATGTAAGTTTGTCGCTTGATTCTGTTATGAGTACGAGTGGCTCACTAAGAACCGTAGGGATATGATATGACTGATGTGATGAAATCATAGGAAGTTCAATGTTTAACCCATTTCAATTTTGTGTTGACTATGACTTGACCTTACGAGTCATAGGGTCTCATTATGGGTTGGTTGGTTGAGTCATAAGTCTAGTAGCTTATGTGCTTGGTAAGACTCTCCTGGTTAAGACTCGTGGTGATGAGTCATAAAGAGTGGTTACGAGTCAATGGTTGACTCACAGTCAAAGGCGACATTTTTCCAGCTTTTAAGATAAGGGCATTCTAGATATTTCCCTTTTTTACCAACTTTCAACCCACATATTATAACCTCTTTAGGTTATCCTTGACCCTCATAAATACATCAAATAGACTCTCAAACACTGTCAACTCCTCAAGTCGGGAACACTTAGGATTTTCAAGAGATTTATCAATTGAGGCTTCCAAGGGTCATTTCTCTCTATGCTTCATGGTGTTTAAGGCATGTTACTCTTCCCTTATTGTTTATTTTGTAAAAGTATGCAATTTAAAGTATTATTCATGGAATATTTATGTTGGGTTTTGAACTAAGGGTTGAAGGTTTTTAATAAAAATCTTTTAAATACTTCTTCTATGATATTTATGAAACTATTATGTTTAAATTGATGGTTGGTAAATGCATTGGGGTGCATTGGAATAGTGGATGAAAATAGAGGTACAATGGAATCCCCAAATTGATTCCTTTGGCATGGAATTTTTTAATAAAATCAACTCACTTGCATAATTGAATTTGATTTATGCGTTACCACATGGCTTGGATTATTTCTTGAAACTAATGCATGGTATAAATGGTTAAATGGTTAAATATGGGTTTTAAAACCTTATGGGTACAATGTAATTTCCTAAGTGAATGATTTATGAAAACCTTGTAGGGTACACAGGAATCCCTGAAGTAATTTTAATAATTGAGTTTGCAGGTTACACGGTAATCCCCTAAGTCTTGGCTTAATGATTTGGCTTGCAAGCTATAGTTGGTAAGATGATACTACTTAACAATACCTTAATAATTGACTCCTTGAATTGAAGGTTTCGTATGTGTTAAATGTTTTAATTAAGCAATAATGGGGGTTGTGATAGCTAGCCGTGAAGGTGTGAGTCTGAGGGTTGGTCTTGGTGACCGTGTGATTTTGGGGTATAAGGGAATCCCCTAAGTTCATAGATGTATATATGTATCATGGAGGGCGAAGGGTACAAGGGAATCCCCGACCTTTTATAATATCACTGGTTTGTGCGACTAATATGCACTGGACCATTCTGGGGGTAACACTAGACCCATTTAGCCCATTGGTGGACTTATGATGGTAAGGCTACACAACCCATGTTAAGGATTTGAAATGTATGCTAAACCTTGTTCCCTATCTCGGCATGGTAACTATGTATTCGCATATGTTTATATTCATTGGTTTGTTTTGGTTTTGGATTAATGGCATTATTTTATCTGTATCCCTGAGTTACATGCTAGTGTTCACCTTGCTAACCATCTTTGGACACTGTATTCCCACATAATGCAGGAATTAGCTATACTTCTACTCCTTCTGCTCAATGACTAGGTTATTTGGGGATAGCTTTTGAGTCAGGTTGAAGTGGTGAGCTTCCATACCTCGGAAGACCCTATTCCATGCTATGGATTTATTTATGTATTTACTATTCTTTTGGTCACTATTTTGGTTATGGTCAAGGTTGTGTCTCAACTAGATATTCTTTGGTTTTGATTAGAGGCTTTGTCAGAATACTATGGGCATGGGCAGTGTTAGTATCGTGTTGGCATTGGCATTGGTATTGGTATTGGTTTTATTTTTGGTTTTGAATAGATGGTTTTGGCATTAGAATTATTATAATGTTTTAAAATTGATATTCTCTTATCTTGTTATATGTTTGAAATTCTTCTGATGTAGGGAGTGAAGATGGTCTCTGATCCTGGTTGAACTTGAGATACCTGATATGGTCAGGCATAGGTTTGGGTTGTATTAGTTGGGTTCCACGCCGATATGGTATATGGATGAAGTTGGTCCCCTGCAAGTTATGGGTAGATAAGTGCTTCTAGTATGTATGTACATAATAAGATAAGGTAATGATGGTTTGATGCATTGTTACATGTTCCTAGTCATTTGATTGCTTATTTGCAGTTTCCTAACATGTTGCATTGAATTTGGGGTTCCATAACTCTACTCTTATAAGATGGATTGGTGACAATTTGTAGATACAGTTATACTTGTGGCATTTAGAGGAGTCATAAACCCTTACTTTGTTGTTGAACTTTTGGTATGAAGAATTTTCTTACTGTGCTTATTGGTTGACTAATTAATATCTTTGGAGTCATATTTGTTTATTGAAATTACTTATTATATGTTGAATGCTAATTATCTCAATTTGATTTATGTTTAAGTATGGGTCTGAGTTGAGTCCACTAAACATTCCTACCAGTATATAGTGTTTGTACTAATACTACTTATGCTTTTCTTTTATGGAGTGCAAAAACTATTCCAGTGATTGAGGCAAGACCTCAAATTTAGTTCGTGACCAACATCTTTTCTATTCAAGGGTAAGCACATACTTTAAGGCTATCGTTAGATCGTTTCATCGATCATGCCCAATCCTTCGAAGAATGACATTCCTTATTTATTTATTTTTAGGATAATCGTATTTGATTTTGTTTTGATTATAATAGTCTTGTACGATGACTTTTGGGTCCTTGGAATGATGCAATAGGTAGTAGTTTTTTGCGTATTAATTCTATCTACTATTTTTATTGAATATTATTACTACTCTGGTCATGAATTATTTTAAAATGGCTAAGTGTTTGTTTAAGGGCTTTGGGTTTGATAGTTCTCTCACTGGAAGATTAGTATGGTTGCCACTTATGGCTATTTAAGTCGTGAAAAAGATGGTATCAGATCCCTAGGTTCATCAATCTTGTTGTACAAGAATGGTTCTAGTACAATCTTGTGTTATGTAGGATATTTTTGTATTTTTCTTCAAAAAGGCTTTAGCATGGAAACATTTGTATTTTTCATTAAAAAGGCTACAAGAAGTTAGGAAACCTTAATTTTTTTCGTGCTAGTTGTTGATTCCAATTGTTATATGCTGATCTAATTGTTATCTAAATTCTTTCACTCTTATCTAAGAGATTGTTATGGCATGTGTTAAGAGAGTATTATCACATGAATTGGCCTTTGGGGATGCAGTTTGTGGCATAGGTAGAGTGAGGGGAAGGGGGAAGGAAGGAGCATGGATCTTAGGGTAAGATAGAGATCAAAGTTTCCTTCTGCACATGAAGATATTCCAGACAAAGTTTAAAATGAGAAAGTGGTAATAGAGGATAGAGAGGCACTAATTTGAATAGAAAATGCACTAGTTAAGGGAGATGCAACATGGTTCTAATTTCTTTTGAGTTTATTTAGTAATTTTTTAGGTTTTTTTATAAATTTAGCTAGTACCGATATTAGATGGACATGTTTGATTACTCAATATCAAATTTGTAGCATGTCGCAGCCATGGCACCCAAAATGGATTAGGGGTCAGAGATTTTCATTTTATGATAGATTTTGGTTTTGGTAATGACTAGAGATTATCATAACTTATTTTTGAGGTCCTTAAGATAAAGCCTCCTATTTTTTCATGATACTAAGTTAGAATATGCTTATGAATTCATTATTATTGTCATGAAAGTCTTCATAAGTTTGAAGTAGTAGAGAAGTAAGGTGTGGAGTTTGTTTTATTTTAGTTGTTGAGGATGCTAAGATGTGGTCGAGGGCATCTGTTGAATATAGACATGCATATTTGACTCCATTGAGTTGGACTTAGTTTCATTATATCGTCTTAAGAAATATGTGCCACGTACTCAGAGGGATAGGAAAAAGTATGAGTTCACTAAACTCATGCAAGAAAATATTTTCCTTGCATCTTATAAGGACAAGTTTTATGCTTTGGCTATATATTCTTTGCAGGTATTGACTATTAAGAAGGAGAGGATTCATTTATTTAAAGGGTTGAATAATAATCTATGGGTTTCTGCACTTTAGATAACAACTTTAGGTAAGACCTTCTAGGAGATGGTTGATTTTATAAAAAGGGTAAAAGGTGTGAGGAAGGATATTCATTCCAAGTCAAGGGAAATAAAGGCCCCAAAGATAGCCAATTATAGTACTTCTTATTCGTAGGATTAGAGTTTACAAGGCTACCCTGCTTGACCTATTCAGTCCATGATATCTATGTCTATTAGAGGTCTAACAGGGGATAACCTACCATTTTTATAATTTGGTGGTTATGTTCCTTCATTATTATTAGCTTTGCAACCCACCCTAGACCGTATATGCTATGAGTATGGTGGGGTTAACTAATTTTAGAGGAATTTTCCTAATTTCAAATATCTGGTCAGTCAGGCTATCAACAATCTTATTGAGCATTGGTTCCAGTAGGTAGGGAAGGTGGAGGTAATAGTAAGGGTGGTCTATAGAGTGGGTGTGGTGGTCACCAAGAGGATAGAAATGGAAATCAGGCTAATCAAGGTGGAGGATATGTTGATTTAGGTAGTGTACAGGCTGGTAGAAATAATTCTTAGATTGGTGATAAGGCCCACTTTTTTGTTTTTCAAGCCAGGTCTAAAGCTGAGGCTTTATACAAAGTGATCACAAGTACTATTCTTATGTGTGACTATATGGCTATTATTTTTGTTTATTCTGGGTTCTACATTCTCATATGTTTTTTTGTTAAATTTTCTTTAGGTCTATATATGGATTGTGAAATGCTTAATACTCCTATGTATATGTCTACAACCATTGGGGATTTGGTTATTATTGATTAGGTCTATTGGGCCTGTTCTATATAATTCATCGGATATCAGACTTGGGCTAATTTTATAATTCTAGAGATGGTGGATTTTGACATCTTCTTAGGGATGAGTTTGTTATCTCTATACCATGCAATTCTTGACTTTCTTACTAAAATAGTCAAGATAGATATTACTGAGATAATAGAGGGGAGTGGGAGGTAATTAGAAGCATGTTCATCTGGGAGTTTGACTTTAATTCATGCTAATAAATTAGTTAGGATAGAGTGTTAGTTTTTCTAGATCGTCTTACAATACTAATGTTGAGGTCCCTCCTATTGTGTTATATCAATTCTTAGAAGTGTATCATGAAAATATACTGCCTAATTATGACATTATTTTTATAAAGACCTTGAATTGAGCACTCATCTTATTTCCAACCCTCTTTATAGAATGACAATGGTTGAGCCAAGGGAGCTACAGACTCAATTACAAGAATTATTGTGTAAGGGATTCATTTGACCTAATTCTTCCCCATAGGGCGCTCCTATCTTATTTTTACGAAGAAGGACATATTCTATGAATATGTATAGACTATCTATAGTTCAATAAGGTTAACATTCATAACACATACCCGTTGCGTAAGATAGATGACTTGTTTGATCAGTTACAGGGTGCATCCTTGTATTCTAAAATAGACTTAAGGTCTGGTTACCACCAGATTAAGATTTAGGTTGGGGACATACAAAATACTGCTTTCAAAACTCATCATTGTCATTATAAGTTAAATGAGTTTTGGTGATGTCCTTTTGATTAACTAATACTCTAAATGCTTTTACGGGGTTGGTGAATGGGGTGTTTAATCAATATTTAGATTCCCTTATTATTGTCTTTATTGATGATATTTTGGTGTACTCCATGAGTAGGGGGAGCATGAGGCTCACATGCATATTGTGGTGGGGTTTCTAAAGGAGAAAACACTCTGCGCCAAATATTTTAAGTATGAGTTTTGATTATCTGTAGTATCCTTCTTATGGCACGTAGTTTCTAAAGAAGGGGTTATGGTAGACCTGCAAAAGATTGAGGTGGCTAAGAATTGGACTAGGCCTACTACTATGACTGAAATTTAGAGCTTTATAGGGCTCACTAGTTACTATCATATGTTCATAAAGAAGATTGCTGCAATTGATTCACACTTGAATTTATTGACTCAAAAGGACGTGTCATTGTATGAATTAATGAGTATGAAGAGAGCTTCCAAAAGATCAAGACTTTTATTACTTCATCTCTAACCCTTGCCTTGTAGGTGAAGGGTAGGGACTTTATTGTGTTTTTTAATAGCTCATATTCTGGTTTAGGTGTTTTTTTGACACAAGAAAATAGTGTGATTATATATGCTTCCAGGAAGCTAAAAGTTCATGAGAAGAATAATTGCACCAATGATTTAGAGTTGACGGTGGTGCTTATTCCCTTAAAGATATGGAAATATTATTTGTATTGGGTAAAGTTTTAATTATTCACTAATCACCATAGCTTACAACATGTCTTTAGCAAGTGGTGCCTAAATATGAGTCAACGAATATGGATAAAACTACTCAAGAATTATGATATTGTGATCTCCAATCATCCAAACAACAACAACAACAAACCCAGTGTATTCCCACCTGGTGGGGTTTGGGGGGGGTAGGATGTACGCAGTCCATACCTCTACCTCTGAAGAAGTAGAAAGGCTGTTTCCGATAGACCCCCGGCTCAAGACACGCGGTAATGATCCCCAATCATCCGAGAAAGGATAATATAGTTGTGGATGCATTGAGTTGTAAGATAGATAGTATAGTTAGTTTAGCATTTTTGGATCTTTCTAGAAATTTATCAGCTAGGGAGGTTCATACCTTTGCAAACAATTTTATGAGATTATCGATATCGAGAGAGAAAGACTAATAGCTAATGTGGAGGCAAGGTCTACTTATCTTATCCAAATTAAATTTAGACAGTTCAAAGATAAAAGTTGAGTAATATTCGCTACAAGGTGTTGCAATGTGAGGCCAAGGAGGTCATTCTTGATGATGAAAGAGTTTTTACGATTAAGAAATGGGTTTGGGTACCCCATATGGATGATTTTTATTTCAATCATACATATTGAGGCGCATAGTTTGAGGTACTCCATACATTCATATGCACCTAAGATATATCATTATTTTAGAAAGCTTTGTTGGTGGTGCCAAATAAAAGGGCATTTAATGGATTTTGTGGCTAAGATTCAGAATTTCCAATAGGTGAAGTATTAACATTAGAAGCCTGGTGGTACACTTCAAATAATGACTATTCTTGAATTGAAGTAGTACTAAGTATATTGTGCCCATTTCTACTTTTCATCCTTAGACCGATGGACAATCTAAACTGATGATCCAACTGTTAGAGACATAATTTAGGCATCTGTCATGGATTGGGACCAGTTCTTACCTTTTGGTGTGTTAGCATACAACACTAGCAATCACTTAAGTATCGATATGGGTCTTTTTATCTAAAAGGATGAAAAAAGTTAGAGGCGGGACTTCTAGGTTTGTGTAGAAGATAATGAATCCCTTCCCTAAACGTGGGACAGATACAAGAGATATTTAAGAGATTGTATGCACTACTAGTAGCCCAAGGAGATCATTTGGTATAATATCATCAGAAGGTTGAGGCATGATTTGAAGTTACTATAAGATGCTACAGTTTAAGGGAAAATCTTATCCAATATCAATGATAAAATAGTGGTGTTGCTCAATCTTATGTCTTTAGGTCATCCAGACTAGACAGAGCCTAGAAAAGTGTTCACTTCTATGCAGAAAATGTTAGGTAATATTTATTTAGATGAGGTGTCATTTATTTGGGCTAATATTAGTCTAATGTGTATGATGGTGAGGCAAAATTTGGCATCTCTAAGTGGGGCACAGATTCAGTAGGTGTAGTAGGTCCATACAATAAGATTATTTTGTGAAAAGTGTGTGAGAATCATACATTTTTAGTGTCCTTTTAAATATAGAATCTAAATAATATGTGGGGTATCAAAATGGGGGCCATGGTAATAAGAAACATATTAGAACAGAACTATAGGAACCACCTAAATTTCTTTATGGGTGGAAGTCACTAGCATATGTAGTGGGATCATTAATAGATCTTTGTAGGAAACTCTGAAGAGGTTTAAGCCTCAACAATAGTAGGTTTAGAAATAGTAGGAACATATTAGTGAAAAATAAAAAAGGATTTTAGTGCATCACAAACTTAGACTGGCTAGTTTTGTCACGGCCCAAACTCGAGCTTGGTCGTGACGGGCATTGATGTTGCCCAAAACTACCCTCCAACTACAAGTATAATGCATTCAATTACAAATATAATAACCCAACAAGGTTGGGGTCGATCCCATAGGGAAAAAATGAACAACTGCTTGCCTTAATGTAATCCATGAGTAGTACAAGAAAGTAAGTGAGGGGTTTTGTTATCAATTGCAAATAGTAACCAAGTCTTGAGTGCTTTTGAGTTGTAATCAATTTGAGACAACGCTAGGTTTGTGTTCCCCCTGGATTCTCAACTGCATATATTTCTCATGATCAACCCAACTGTTCTATTGTTTAGCATGCAAAGCCTATAAGATAAGTCTTATGAACTACCGAGTCAGCTCGAAGAAAAATTTCACCCTTTGCCGGGTAAGTCTCAGGGTGTTTCTTTGTTTCCCCTTGCTACATCCTTAGTTTTACTTATTGGGGTAGGATCAAGTGATAAGATGAGATACGAGGACTAAAAGGTAGAGGTAGAAATTACAAATCATTGTCTTAATCTTCTCTTCCCAATCAAAAACTTCTTGCTTATAGAATGGATGCGAATATATGATATCTCAAGTGTCTGTAGCTGCTATGAGATTAATTATTTCGAAGAATAATTAAGATACATGCAGAAACCCTAGAATAATTGAGTCTCACACTTCGTCTACATATCTAATCTGCTAGGGTCCACAACCTAAAATAAGGGGATTAGTCGCTAGTGTTTGTGCAAGAAACCATGATTATCAATAAAGAATACATAAAACCAATTGCACAAGAATAAGATGAATAAACTCCAAAGTCTTTAATTGAATAAACCCTAAAATCTCAAGAATAATTGTAAAAGTATTGTACTAATTTGTAAAAATATGTAAAGGTGCGTTCAAGAGTGTAACTAATTATAGATAAACCCTAGGTTAATTATTGTATCTCAAAATAACATAAAAATCCTATTAAAAATGGGAAAGGTACAGTTAAGTAAACAATTGGTATGACTCGGTCTTCACTCGTATCAGCTCAATATCAGTCATACGTTGCCTTATCGTATCCTTTCCAGTGTCTGGTCTTCCTATGGTTTCAACTTTCTATTCAACATACGACTTATCTTTATGAGTCGTATCAGAGTGTGCGACTCGTGTCCTTAACTCATATCTACCTGGGACTTTATTCTTTCCTAGCTTTAACACTGGTGCGTATATAACATACCTATAGAAGTCGTAATCAGACTTCAAACTTGTATTCCTTTGACACTTTAACTCTCGGATGGTAGCTTAGGTTCTAGTACACTTACGACTTCTGATAATGACTCGTATCCTTGCTTACGACTGGGATACTTGAGTCTTATCTTCCTCATATTTTGGTTTTTTATTTGGATTTTGGTTGTGTTACTCATATGATTCAGCATACGAGTTTATCGATTGGTTTCGACTTATGAGTTAACTCGTATACCGACCAGAGTTGGTATTTTTCAGATTTTTTTCTTCTCTTTTTTCCAATACTATTGTAGACCTATTTTACCTACAATTCATGCCAAAGTGCATCATATCTAACAAAATATCCTAAGTACATGGATAAATTCATAGTTTTAAGCATCAATAGTGTCATGTTTTAACGCCACATCAACACCCTCAACTTCAACGTTTGTATGTTCTCAAACAAACAAAACCAAATAACTATGTTCTAGTACAAAGTCGATGCTTAAACTGGAAGATCTCAGCAACCCATGGCAGTGATTTTGAATTAAATTTCAATCTAGTGGTTCCCCTCTTATTTCTACTTTTCAAAACTCAGTTGCATATGGCAATTTAGCACGCACGGACACATGAGGGAATCCAATGATGGCATTACATTAGCAATAGACACTTGGGCATAGATATAATTTACATTCATCAAATAATCTAGAAACTTAACAACATAACCCATGTGCACTCACAGTCAAAGAAATCTCATTCATTCTTTAGATAAATAAGCCAATCTATTAAGGAATATGATGAATGACTCTCCCACTAACAAAGATACATCACCGGTGCACACAGAATGCCATAGACTTGCCCTTATTCTTTTTTTCTAAGTTATCAGATAGTCATAGAAGGATCGCTATAGGACTTTATTTGGCTTGTGGAGTAGGCTTGGGGCTGGTATGATATCTTTTGAGATTCATTTAGTGACAAAGCCTCCTAGACACTATGCCTTTCTCGAGGTCCACGTACTTTCCACTTTTTCTTTTATTTCTACCCTTATGTCTTTCTTTTTCTCTTAAGCACATTCTAATTGGGTAAGGTATGGATTTTTTGCAATTATTTTCCTTATTCTTTTCCTTTGCTATACATTGCACTTTTCTTTTATTTTCTTTTCTTTTCATCACACCTACCCATGTGTTAACTATTTTTCTTCGACCCATTATCTTTATACTTATTTTCCTCTCATTCACCCCTATAATAGCCACCCTCAACTTAGGTGATTTGCCTAATTTGAGGTGCACAGTGTCCACAGGAGGACTAGGACCAAAACAGGTTCATTGTAAGTTAAACAGGAACGTGATAGGTGTAACAAGAATAATTGGTCTATAAAGGCTTAAATATTTGAATCAAAGGAATCTATTCATTTGGTTAGGGCATTTTGGGTATAAGTGGACTCATACAACAAGGTCCTATCATCATCTCCTTCCTAACTTTACTAGACCTAGGTAAAAGCAATCGGGCAAGTTCTAGATTCTAACATAACCGGGAACTCAGTAAACCTTCCACACACTTGCACAGGGCTATATTACTAAGTACTAGTGATCCAACTATGCAACTATTTTATCCGTAACTATTATATCCGTAATCCTCTAAGCCATTATCAGATGCACAACAGTCTCACACAAGAACATAAATCACAAAATTATTTAAACAAATTTTCGAGGGGGTACCATTTCTCATAAAAAAATCAGCATTGTCTCAACAATCATAACTTAAAAATCAATCAAAACAAAACAATCTTTCAATACAACTTGAAATTTGTTCAAAATCCTAAAAATCATAATCAAGCCAAGAATATCTGCTGCCAAAGGTGCGTTGAACTACTCCCTATCTTAGTTGCCCACATCAAACCTGTAAGCCATAACAGACTTTCAGTTTTAGTTATAACTATCAGGTACTCCTATATTTTTTGAAATAACCCCTACCCACAACTAAAGATCATCACACTATGCCTAGTGTTGCTAAAAAATAAATAAAGTAAGGATACAGGTCATACTTTAATGCTCAAGGCACCTGCGCATCAATATTATAATGTGGGCACTTACATTAAGTCCCACTCTCATCAGCTACTGTCCCAATAATTAGAACTGAATCAACAAATGAGGGCATAAAGCAGCTATCTCACAGACCATTGTCTGGTGGTCCTGCTCATCCTAAATATTATCCGCTCTGGCTTTCTTCTCAGTATTGTGCTCTTCTTTTCTATTTATTTTCTTCTTTTTCCTTTTGTCTTTGGTCTCCTTAACTTGAATATCTGCTGGTTCTGCCTAAATGTTTGTCACTTCGACTGTAAGAATGACAGTTTCTACCACTGGCTCAATAATCACCGGCCTCTCATATAGTTTAGCGACTATATTTTTAATTTTGAACAATTTTAGACCTGACATCAGCAACATTGGGCTTCTTCCCACTACCTAACTATTGTGTAATTCTCGACTCAAACGTATCTACGAAACTTTGGACTCATCTATCTTGTGCCTCAAACTACCGGTCCATCCATGTTCTTAATCCTCCTTCCATTTGACTTACCTTCATAGTAACTATGGCTAACTGGGTTACTGCCTTAGTCCATGTATCCTAGAAGATCATCATAACAATGGGAGTCATACCTCGTGGCCTAGGTGGTACAGAATAGATGGGTTATGGTGAACTAGAAGTACCAGTTGTATATTTGTGAGCACCCTCCATCTGTCCACCTGCCTCGGTAGCCTCAGCTATAGAAGGAGTTTCCATCTATTCATCTATGGGAACAGTCCCTCTAGAACATCTACTAGCTCTCTCATAGGTCAGGTCAAGTGGTTGGTCGCATCTCGAATCAAACCGATGTCAAATATCCTCGAGCCTCAATCATCTCGTCGATCCCATAAAATTTTAAAACTCCCACAGCAAGGAAAATTTGAGTGATCATGCAGGGGTAGGCCAGCAATGCCTTTTCCCCCCAACAGCCCTATCTTTCATCTCTCGGGCCAAGAACTCACCATCGTCAAATGCATAACCAGCTATAAAATTGGTGAAAATAATTGCCTAAGTTGGGCTCAACACATCATCTCCTATTATCGGATACAACCTGTGTCGGGCTAGTGTCCACCAAGCCTTACCCTCGAAGTTAAGGGTACCCTTCATTATCAGTTGTGAATCTCTGATACCTCCTTCGACCCAAGTAGTATGCACACCATTTGAAGCTATCTTCTCTGTAATACATCTAAATATTACCATTTTGTCTTCAGAATCTAGTTTCCATTTTATGATCTTTCACATCTCAACCATACTATAGTTCATCTCAATTATGTTAGCTGAAGCTTGATACTCTAGCCCATACAAAAATCTCCCAGCTTGATACTATTAGTCATACCAGAGTGTATGACTCGTGTCCTCAACTCGTATCCACCTGGGACTTCATTCTTTCCTAGATTGAACACTGGTGTGTATAGAAAATACCTATATGAGTCGTAATCAGACATCCAACTCGTATTCCTTTGACACTTCAACTCCTTGATGGTAGGTTAGGTTCTATTACACTTATGACTTCTTAATATGACTTGAATCATTGATTACGACTGGGATACTTAAGTTGTATCTTCCTCATATTTTGCTTCTTTATTTGGATTTTGGTTGTGTTACTCATACGATTCAGTATAAGAGTTGTGTCGACAGGTTATGACTTATGAGTTGACTCGTCTACTAACCAGAGTTGGTATTTTTCAGGTTTTTTTCTTCTCATTTTTCCAATACTATTGTAGACCTATTTTACCTATAATTCATGACAAAGTACATCATATCTAACAAAATATCCTAAGTTCATGAATAAATTCAAAGTTTTAAGCATCGAGAGTGTCATGTTTACACGCCACATCAACACCCTTAACTTTGATGTTTGCATGTTCTCAGGCAAACAAAACCAAATAACTATTTTCTAGTACAGAGCCGATGCTTAAACCAGAAGATCTCAGCAACCTATGGCAGTGATTTTGAATAAAATTTCAATCTGGTGGTTCCCCTCTTAACTCTACTTTTCAAAACTCCGTTGCATATGACAATTTAGCATGCACGGATGCATGAGGGAATCCAATGATGGCATTACATTAGCAATAGACACTTGGGCATAGCTATAATTTACATTCATCAAATAATCTAGAAACCTAACAGCATAACCCATGTGCACTCACAGTCAAAGAAATCTCATTCACTCTTTAGATAGATAAACCAATCTATTAAGGGATATAATGAATGACTCTCCCATTCACGAAGAAGCATCACCGGTGCATACAGAATACCATAGAGTTGCCCTTATGCTCTTTTCCTAAGTTGTCAATAGTCATAGAAGGATCTCTATAGGACTTTATTTTGGCTTGTAGCGTAGGCTTGGGGTTGGTATGATATCTTTTGAGATTCATTTAGTAACAAATCCTCCTGGACACTATGCCTTTCTCGAGGTCCATGTACTTTCCATTTTTTCTTTTATTTCTACCCTTATGTCTTTCTTTTTCTCTTACGCACATTCTAATTAGGTCAGGTATGGCTTTTTTGCAATTATTTTCCTTTGCTATACATTGCACTTTCTTTTATTTTATTTTCTTTTCAGCACACCTACCCATATGTTAACTATTTTTCTTCTACTCATTATCTTTATACTCATTTTCCTCTAATTCACCCCTATAATAGCCACCCACAACTTAGGCAATTTGCCTAATTTGAGGTGCATAGTGTCCACTGGACGACTTGGACGAAAATAGGTTCATTGTAATTTAAACGGAAAGGTGATAGGTGTAATAAGAATAATTGGTCTATAAAGGCTCAAATATTTGAATCAATGGGATTTATTAATTTGGTATGGGCATTTTGGGTGTATGTGGACTCATACAACAAGGTCCTACGATCATCTCCTTCCAAACTATACTAGACCTAGGTAAAAGCAATCGGGAAATTTCTAGATTACAACATAACCGGGAACTCAGTAAACCTTCTACACACTTGCACAGGGATACATTACTAAGTACTAGTAATCCAACTATGCATATATTTTATCTATAACTATTCTATCCCTAATTCCCTATGTCATTATCAGATGCACAACAGTCTCACACAATATATAAATCATAAAATTATTTAAAAAAATTTTTAGGGGGTACCATTTCTCATAAATAAACATAAAAAATCAGCATTGTCTCAACAATCGTAACTTAAAAATCAATCAAAACAAAAATATCTTTCAATACAACTTGAAATTTTTTCAAAATCCTTAAAATCATAATCAAATCAAGAATATCCGCTGCCAAAGGTGCGTTGATCTGCTCCCTATCTTAGCTGCCTACATCAAACCTGTAAGCCATAGCAGACTTTTATTTTTCATTATAACTGTTAGGTTCTCCCATATTTTTTGAAATAACCCCTACCCCCAACTAAAGATCATCGCACTATCCCCAGTTCTGCCAAAAATAAATAAAGTAAGGATGCAAGTCAACTTAGGTGCTCAAGGCACCGACACATCAATATCATAATGTGGGCTCTCACATTGAGTCCCACTCTCATCAGCTACTGTCCCAACAATTGAAACTGAATCAATTGATGAGGGCATAACATCAGCCCTCTCTATAATAGGAATTGGAGTTCTTGATCCACCAGCTCCAGCAGCTATCTCACAGTTCCTTGTCTGGTGATCCTACTCATCCTAAATATTATCCGCTCTAGCTTTTTTCTTAATATTATGCACTTTTTTTCTCTTTGTTTACTTCTCTCTTCTTTCATCTTTGGTCTCCTTAACTTGAACATCTGCTGGTTCTACCTAAATATTTGTCACTTCAACTGTAGGAATCACTGTCGGTACAACTAGCTAAATAATCATTGGCCTCTCATATAGTTTAACGACTATCTTTTTTATTTCAGCAATTTTAGACCTGACATCAGCAACATTGGGGGTCTTCCAACTACCTAACTATTGAGTAATTCTCGACTCAAATGTATCTAGGCACCTTTGGACTCACCTATCCTATGCCTCAAACTACTGGTTTATCTATGTTCTTACTCCGTCTTCCATATAACTTACCTTTATAGTAAGTGTAGCAAACTAGGTTACTACCTTAGTCCATGTATCTTGGGAGATCATCATACCACTGGAGTCATACCTCGTGGCCTAGGTGGTACAGACTGGATGGGTAGTGGTGAACTAGAACTACCTGTTGTATCTATGTGAGCACCCTCCATCTTTGCACCTGCCTCAATAGCGTCTGCTATAGTAGGAGTGTCCATCTAATCATCTTATGGGAACAGTCCCTCCATAACATCTACTACCTTTCTCCTAGGTCTGGTCAAGAGGTTAGTCACATCTTGAATCAAACAGATGTGAAATATCCTCGAGCCTCAATCATCTCGACAATCCCAGGAATTTCTAAAACTCCTGCAGCAAGGCAAATTTGAGTGATCATGCAGGGGTAGGCCAATAATGCCTTTTCCCCCAACAACCCTATCTCTATCTTTTGGGCCTAGAACTCACCATCATCAAATGCATAACCAGCTATAAAATTGGGGAAAATAAATGCCTAAATTAGGCTCAACATATCATCTCCTATCGTCGGACAGAACCTGTGTTGGGCTAGTGTCTACCAAGCCTTACCTTTACAGTTAAGGGTACCCTTCGTTATCAGTTGTGAATCTCTAATACACCCTTCAACCCAAGTATTATGCACACTATTTGAAGCTATCTTCTCTGTAATCCATCCAAAAATTACCATTTTGTCTTTAGAAACCAGTGTCCATTTTATGATCTTTCTCATCTCAATTATACTATAGTCCATCTCAGTTGTGTTAGTTAAAGCTTGGCACTCTAGCCCATACAAAACTCTCCTAATAGTTTAGAGAGAGATATCAACTCACACTTCTCAAATCAAGAAGGGTATGATAGGCTCACTACCCTTCCACAGTTTGCCTTATGTGTATTACCTATGTAGCTCACCTTTGTAGGCTGTGTAGAATTCATGAACTATAACCTTGCTGTATCTTTTGGACACTCTTATCATCACTCCAAATCAGTAAATCATAAAGCACTCTTTGAACTTAAGTTATTCATCCATCTTTGTAGTAGCTATTCTCCTCTCCAGATATATCACCTTATTTATCTTACAACTTGGTAGACAAAACAACCCCATGTTAAACGTCTCCTATATACTGGGGTACCCCATCATTTAATAATGGGCACCAAAGTAGTGGTTAATATGAGTGGGGGTTACTGTCTGTCTATCAAGGTAGCATCAACCTCAGGACCCCGAGCTTCTCAAATGTATCCTCTGCTGAGCTAGATTCCTCTTTATAATCATCGTTGTCATCAGCTGGTTATGGTGTATGAGGTGGAGAAATAGTCGTATTTTTCCTCCTTGGACCCTTTGGTAGTGGTGAATCTTACTCTTGGGGAACCACTTTTTTCCTCTTATCTTTAATAGGTGCTTTTCCCTTTTTAGTAGATTTCTTAGTTGAGGTTTTATCATACTCTTCTCCACTACTCTCGGATAGTGATTCATAATCGGAAACACTAGTTTCCTACTTTCAATTGGTGATTGTTTGTTCCTTTTTTAGAAACTGTTTTAGACGAGGACCCGTTCTTTGGAGGCATGATTCCTTCAAATACACTATTATTAGTAACTAAAAAAAGAAAAAAAAAAAGAAAAATATAAGACTAAAGTTCAATATACCTTGTCTGATTTGGGTACGAGTGGTGGGTACTGGTCATAAGGTATGGATACAAATCGTATGGTCGAGTAGTACCAATTCTAGAACTTTGAATTTATTAAATTTCTATATTGTCAGTGGGTACGGGTCCTATTACGACTCCCATACACCGGGTACTAATTGTATAAAGTCTCTATATCCACTGCAACATAGAAGTCCAACTCTAAAGTTGGACTTTAATACAATTTTCTAAAATACCCCTAACTAATATTCAGCTATGTCCAGCAATATAACACACATAGATATATCAAAATCTATTTTCCAACCCTAGTTCTTCCCCAAATTCCTATTTTCAACAAAAATGCCTAAATTAGGGTACCAACAAATCAATTATTGTAAAAATACTACTCAGTTCAAGTTAATAATATCAAATCTACTTTATTTCAACTTACAAAGTAAAACAAATGAGTTTGGGAACTTACTTGGTGACTGACGAATGTGAGTTCTTGATTTTAGATTCTTTTTCACCCCAAATTTGAGTTTAAATCAAACAAAATGAAAGATTTATGGTTTCTGGTAGTTAGATTGATTTGAAAATACTTTGACTTCATGGATTAAAGTTTGGAATTTGGGTGAAAAATATGTTGTATGAGTGTTTCTAATTAGGTGCCTGATCGTGCCCTTTTCTTTTATTTTAAATTTCATTTTGGGCTGGGTCATCCCAATAATTGAACAAGTAAGCTTGAGTATGAGTTATAGATATGAGTCGTACCCAGGCATACGGGTTATTTCTTTGACTCGTATAAGCCTGGAAGTTACCCGGGTTTCTGGATTAGGTACGACTCAAAGTGAAAAATCATGCCTTGAGGGTATGACTCATTTTGAGAATCTTATCCATTCCAAAAATTTTTTTCTGGTTCTAATTCTTATGCCTGGTCAATGTATGTTCTTTCTTTTTAACTACCAATCAGTAGGCATCTTTGGATGCTTATGGAGATAAGGCTTTGGTAAAGATCTACTTAGCGTGTTCTTTCTTAGGTGCTACTTAGAATAGAGATAGCCAGACTCTAACTTGAGAATGTTAAGCACTGTGAAATAATGACATTATGATCGAACCAATTGGCTCTCACTTTGGTCTGTCTTACTTGTATTTAGAGAAAGATTTTTGTTCCTATTTGGATATCTTATGTATTTTTTACGTCGAGTTGTACTAATTAGTTCTTACACTATGACACCAGATTTTGAGATATTGTATGGCATATTTTGGCTATGTATTCTACTTTAGCTATATGTGTGTGGTTTGAATTTGTTCTAGAAGCCTTAGCCCTTGAGTTTTAGTAGTCTCTTTCTTCTATTCATACAAGTTTGGCTGATAGGCTTACTTTGAAGGTTGGTCGTGACAAGTTCCATCATGACCCACAATAAGTGCCATCATTACCCTTAATTTTTGGGTCATGCCAAATTGTTATCAGAGTAGCTAGGTTTTTTGGTCTCAATAGAGTAAGAATGAGGTGTCTAATAGAGTCTCTAGGATTGATACATAAAGTCCATATCTATCTTTGAAGGGCTATAAGTTGTATTTAGGAAACTTCTCTTATTTTGTTCCTTATTGTGTGGGTCCTTCCATACCTTGAATTCTAAATTGTATTTCACTCTTTTCGGTGTGAATATATGTGGTGTTCCTATAGATTTGAGTGTAGATCCACTAATGGTACCAATATTTTCTTATATACTCCACAGACTTCGAGTGCGTTCCATCTATCTCATCGTCTGAGTATGGTATTATGATATCAGGTGTTTAGCCTTCATCTATGTTACCTCCTCAAGTGGGATCTCAGCCAACTTGATTTGCTATGTCTTTTACTATTGCGAGTACAGTTATAGCTTTAGAGGATTAGAAAAGGTTTGAGAGATTCACTCGCTTGGGTTCACCCAAACTTAGTGGTGTCGCGAGAAAGGATACCTATAAGTTCTTAATTAAATATAGGGAGAAGTTGCATAACCTGGGTTAGCTTCAGTCACATGGTGTTTGATACATTACTTATCAGTTGAGAGATACTTCTAGAGACTAGTGGAGATCATTTGTTAGTTGTAAGCCTAACAACAAAGGATTCATAGGGGTACTTGTACCCAAAAAATATGGCCGTGTGACTAAAGTTGGCGTCAGATTTTCATGATATCCTCAGTCAAGAAATGATCTATAGAACTCAGTCAGTCATATGACTCAGTAAATCTTAGTAATAAAGTAATCTTAGTACTATTCCATCAGTTAGCAGAACTCAGTTAATTCAGTTAACTCAGTTCAGTAATCCATGTTCAGTGTCTATTCAGATGGGAGTAGGAAATAGCATCGAGTGAACCTAAGGATGGGAACTCACCTGTTATATGAGGGTCTGATTCTTAGAAATAATCTTTATGTTCCAGAACTACATAGCCACTGTAGGTTGAGATATCATAGCCTACTATATGAGGGTAGACGAGGTGGCTTAACCTGTTATATGAGGGTTCCCATCGTTCTTGCTAGAGTTACCTATTATATGAGGGTTACTCACGGATTGTCCTTACCAGTGGTGCGGTATTGACACCTTTCCAATTGGGGTCACAGATTGGACCCCAACACAGCTATAATAGCATATTAGGGGCATGTCTGTTAGATAACTACTTCCCATAGTTTTAGTTACAAAATTAGGACTGTCAGATATAGTCATTCAGTTTCCGTAATAAAACTCAGATAGTTCTATAGAATTCAGGACTGTCGGATATAATTTACTCAAAACAGTATGGAACTCAGCTAGTACCATCAGAAACTAGACTGTCAGGTACAGTCACTCA
The DNA here is from genome assembly GCF_002878395.1 of Capsicum annuum. Lineage (NCBI taxonomy): Eukaryota > Viridiplantae > Streptophyta > Magnoliopsida > Solanales > Solanaceae > Capsicum > Capsicum annuum. Next base: position 151,314,199 of record NC_061114.1, on the reverse strand, counting down.
GTATAAGTTATTTCAGTTATACAATTATCAGTACTCAGATTCAGTAATCATGTTATCATGAACTCAGTTATAGTTATTATGTAGTCATGCATGTATTCTCACGTTCATGTTGTCCAGTCAGTTAGTATAGTTTATGCATGTGAACCCTTTGCATTCAACCACCTTTCATGCATACCAGTACATTCAAATGTGCTGATGCATTTGCGCTATGGTGTTTTATACCATTTATTCAGAAGCATGAGCTCCAGAGCATCAGTAGATTTCCAGTCTCAGCAGTCAGAGATAGCAGTGAGTTCTCATCATTCGAGGACATGACCATTATTTATTATCTCATTAATTAATTTATTAGTTAAATTTAGTAGGGGAATGTCCCATCAACTCCTTATTCATACAGTTAGAGGCTTTTCAGACTATCATATTCAGACATTTTATTTTAGGTTTTGTTTTGGTATTGTGATACCATATCATTCAGAGATTATTTTATTATTTTTTACACTTATGGCCTTACAACCTTTATTTTTGCATTTATACAGTATATTATGCAAAGTTCAGGTAAAGATATCAGTAATGGATTAGCTTGTGGTCCTTCGGGGTCATAGAACCGTGTAGCATTTTGGGTACCATATTTGGGGCATTACAAACTTGGTATCAGATCCTAAGGTTCAATAGAGTCCTAAGAAGTTTGAAAGCCATATCTAGTAGAGTCTTATACATGGGTGTGTTGCGCTCCACATTTATGTACAGGAGGCTATAAGATATTTTAGGAACAATTTCCTTTTGCTCAGTATTCATGTCGTGCCAGTAAGAATAATCTCTCAATCTGGTCTAATCCATTTCTCCCTTTCTTCTACAGAATATGCCTCCTAAAAGAAGAAATGGGAATCAGTCAGCCCATTAGCCCAAAGAACCTTTGGGAAAACATGTTTCTCATGCACAGTTTAGAGCTATATTTACTACTCTTGCTCAGTCAGTTGCTGCTTAGAATGAATGACCAGCTGGCGTTCTGGCCAACCCAATGGCCAATTCAGCTGCAGCCAGGATTCGGGACTTCACCCAAATAAATCCTCCATCCTTTCTCAGGTTTAAGTCAGATGAGGACCCTCAAGAATTAATCGATCAGGTTCAGAAGATTACTGACATTATGGGGGTTACTCTTAGTGAGAGCGCTGAGATAGCTGCATATCAATTACAAGCAGTTTCTCACACTTGGTTTAAATAGTGGATGATAGCCAGATGATGTAGGGCCTATTGAGTATGAGGAATTTGTCACCGTATTCTTAGATAGGTTCTTTCCCCTAGGGCTGAGAAAAGAGAAGGTGTTGGAATTTATCAATCTCAAGAAGGGTAGCATGATGGCGAAAGAGTATTCTCTTAAGTTTATTCAATTAGCCAGATATTCTCCTCATGTGGTTGTAGATAGCAGGGATAAGATGAGTAAGTTTGTCTCTGGGGTGAATAATAGTATGGTCAATGAGTGCAGGTACGCGAATATTGAATAGCGACATGAATATAGCCAGGCTTATGAATCTGCTCAACATATAGAGGAGCAAAAGATTAAGATGAGGGAGAAGTAGAATAAGAGAGCGAGGATAGGTAGTTTGAACTTTACTCAGCCCAAATTCGAAGGAGGAAATCGTTCTCAGGTTCATCGTAAGTCACCAGTTCCAGCTCTTTCTTCAGCTAGTGCTCCAGCTCCTAGATTCAGAGACAGTAATAGAGATACAGCGCCAGGCTCTAAGTCTCAGGAAAGTGTTAGCAGTGCCTGTACCTAATGTCTTTTCTAGACTTTTCGCAAGCACCATAGGGTATTTGTAGAGCTGGCAGTGGTATTTGTTTTGGATATGGCAAACCAAGCCACAGAGTCAGAGACTGTCCTCAGCCAGGTCCTTAGGGTTCGTAGAACCATTCCTCAGCTCAGTCTGGTTGCCCAAACCAGTAGTGTTCCACTTCAGTACTACTAGTGGGCAACACCTAAATAGACTTTATGCTCTCTAGTACTGACAAGATCAGGAAAATTCCCCTGATGTAGTTACTGGTATGTTACAGATCTTTCATGTGCATGTTTACAATTTGCTAGATCCAGGAGCTTGTTTGTCTTTTGTTACTCCCTATATAGTAGTTGATTTTGGAACCAGTCCCAAAATTCTAGTAGAGTCCTTTTCAGTCTCTACCCTAGTGGGTAAAGTTATCATTGCCCAACGGGTATACAACAACTATCCGGTCATGATATTTTAGAAAATCACTTCAGTAGACTTAGTCGAATTGGAGATGACTAATTTTGATGTCATTCTCGGCATGGATTGGCTTCATTGCTGCTATGCTACAGTTGACTGCAGAGACAGAATAGTTCAGTTCCAGTTTCCGAATGAACCGATCATAGAGTAGAGGTGTAGTACTTTAGCTTTCAGAGGTCAGCTTATTTCTTACCTTTGGGCATGAAAAATAATATATAAAGGATGTGTCTATCATCTTGTTCGAGTTAAGGACACTAGTTCTAAAACTCCCAGTCACGAATCAGTCTCAGCCATAAATAAATATTCAAATGTCTTTCCTGAAGATCTTCCAGGAATTCCTCCCGAAAGGGAAATAGACTTTGGCATTGATCTTCTTCTAGATAGTCAGCCTCTATCTATTCCGCCATACAGAATGGCACTAGCAGAACTCAGAGAACTGAAAGAACAGTTGAACGATATCCTAGATAAGGGATTCATTAGGAGAATCAATCATCTCAGGGAAAACACATATTCATGGGATGGTTACACACATAAACTGATGAGAGTACAAAATATCATATTTAACCTGGAACCCAATTCAAGGGGAAGGGAATTTGATTGAATATTTCAATAGTTCTTACCACCAATGAGTGAAAGGGACCAATTGATAAAATCCTTCATACCAGAAAACAAACCCCTTGAAGAAATTTTCTTAAAACTTCAATTTTTTTGATTAACCCTTATTGGCTTTGGAGAGAAAGAAATCACTTCTTTTTCTATGTGTTGACTAATTTATAAGTTATGAGAGGTTAGGGTAATGTTAACCGTTGATAATTGATATTTTTAAAGTCTTAAATGACATGGGTTGGGTTAAAAGTGGGGGAATTTACTAAAAAAACCCATGTTAAAACATGCAGGAATTTTGGTTATAGTTGTCACGACTCACCCAATGACTCGTTACATCTAGTCACAAGTCATGCTCTGAGTTATCACCTGAGATTCTGAGGTTTGGTCCATTTTTGTTATGATCAAGCCTCTCTCTCCTAATGACTTGTTAGGTCTGACCATGAGTCGTTAAGATAGTTTTGGTCTGAGACTCAATTCCTGGGTACCTTTTGGTTAATGTAATGGGTCCACCCTATGACTCATTGCCACTTATAACAAGTCGTGAGTTACAATCGTTACCCCTAGAATGAAATTCGTAGGTCCTCACTGGTGTGGCCACAAGTCAACACAATGAATCATTATGACTCATAATGTGTTATTAGCTAGACTCGTTATCAGTGGCATTGTGATGGGCCCTTCAAAAAATTTCCATAACTTTTTCCATGACATCAGATTAAGGCAAGACTTGTGTCCTTAGTAAACTAATTTTATGGCCTATCTTTTGATGGGCTTTGAACTTGAAAACTTGGGGTATTACACAATTATAATCCATAGCCATCAAGTAAAGCATGAAAGAAAAATTTCATTGATACAACATAATCCAAAAATCTAGGCTTTTCTCACAAAAAATAATGCAATCAAGCATACATATATCAATACCAGACCACAACATCATACAAGACCCTAGTGGCCACATATAGTAATCAATGTCTTAACACCACAATTTATTATCCACATAAGACACCACATGGGAACATAAGCTACCTAAACACATTTTCCATGATGCAAACCTATACCCCTAACACGCTTTTACTTTATTATAACTGCCCAACCTAGTATGAAGAACGATACGCTATAAACTACCTCAAATGCTAAAACATGAACAAATAAGTCTTTACTACTAAGCTTCCCCCAAATGCACTAATTCTAAATCTGATAAAACAAACAAATATGGAATTTACGTGTCAAAAGAAAGCTAACAACCTCTTCAAAATTTGTGTCAAAATGGACCCCCAAAATGGGTTTTCAAAAAAGAAGGGTAAAATTGGAATTTTAGTCCAAAAATTATATTTTCCAAGATTAAAGGAACTCATAGAAGAAAACCCAAGTATAAACGAGGTAAAATTGGGGTTTGAATCGAAGAAATGCTAATTTGGGCCTTCAAGTCCAAAATCTCCAAATTCTAATAAATCTAAGTTTAAACAAGATTTAAATGATATAATTGAAGATAAGCAGTTGAAATAGAAGTTTGAAGGTTACCCAATCTTGGAAATGGATAAAATCGACTAAAATCCCTAAAACTCAAAGCTCAAGTCTAAAAAATGGTGAATAAAATAAGAATAGAATATGATATACCCAGGTGTCAGGTGTCGTTAAAGCAACAAGTAGCTACTTTAGTTGTCACAACTAAAGCAGTTAAGTACCAGCGGTATCTATTAATGCATTTCTATCTACTAAAGCGGACAAGGTCCATCTTAGCACCCTTCGCTAAAGCAGACGAGGTCCACTAAATGCCCTTACCTAGCTGGTAGCCATGCAAGCCGCTAAAGCATCAAAGTAGCACATTAACACCTACGTTTTAAGCGGTTAAGTGGCGCTTTAGATGTTGCACCAGGTAATTTGTGCACCAATAGTAGAGACTTGGAAAATTTTAAGTCTCCGCGAACCTCCAGAATTCATCCAAAATCCCAAGATTGTAAATAAAAATGCTACCCTATAAAAATTGATGCTCCAAACTCAATGGCTATATTATAATTTTGAAAAAATATTGCTTTCACAAAATTGACGCTCAAGGTGTATTTTGACAACATTATGAACGAAGAGTCTAAATGAGATGTAAAAGCCGTAAAACCTCTCCAACAATATTACCAACCTAAAATCGATCTTCCAGATCTGTTGGCACAGTCCGTTGTCAAAAAATCAAAATATGTTGACCGAATTCAACAAATATGCCTTTAAGATCATCAAAAATCATAATTTTGCACAAATCACATCGAAATGCATTGGGAATCTGGAAAATATCCCCATACCCCAAAAAACACAAAGATGGGGAGGGGTAAAATAGTCAAATCACACCAAAATAAATATTTCACACATAACATCAAAAATCTTGTCATTACATATATTGAACAAGTAAGACCATAATTGTCCTTTCATATAGTGTTATCGGTATCTTCTGTCAGTTTATATCATTCAATTTAGTTTCTCTTGAATTATGAAGGCATCAAAGGTAATATTTGGACCACTTATGATTCTAAGAATCGTGATACTTCAAGGAGTAAACTTGGGTCTTTACAATGACTTGCTCACTGAGCATGCATGCGACATCACAAACTTATCGATTAGCATAGTTGTTCTGCCTGCTCTTGGTAGCCACAAGCTTCTACTACACCAAACTCATTCAATTTATTGAGTCTCTCAATAAAACAGTATCCCAATTCCTAACCACAACAAAATCAAAACATTTCACCAGGGATCTATACCTCGATCCATTCACAGCCTCTAAAGATGTTATCTGAATATGTACTGGTCATTGTTGTTGTAGGTAAATTACACTAAGGGAAAGAATTTTTCCCAATGACCACCAAAGTCCATAACACACACTCAAAGCATATACTATAACACCTAAAAGGTCAACTCTCACTGGCTCTGTATCTGGGGGTGGAAAGTTGTTCACATCTCAAACTTGGTATCCAACTTACTCTGCATAGAACTCCAAAAATTAGAGGTAAATTGAGTAACTCTACAAGAAATAATAGATACATACACCATGTAGTAGAACAAGATCTCGAATGTAGATCTTAGCTGTCATTTTTGCATAATAAGTTACCTTCATAGGTATAAAATTCATTGATTTAGTCAAGTCAACCCCAATTTCAAAAATGGTATCAAACTTCCCTAAAGTCGTGGATAGGCCAACCAAAAAGTCCATAGTGATTAGCTCCTACTTCCATTCAGAAGTACGCATACTTTGTACCTACTACCCAAACCATGATAATCACACTTTATTTTTTGGAAATTTAAATAGTTGGCTACAAACTCCAGATTACCTTTCTCTATCCCACGCCATCAATAGTGTTGCCTCAATTTATGGTACTTCTTAACCATTTCTAGATAATTAGAGTACTCTAATGATCCTTCTCCAAGATTAGTCTAATCAAACAACCAGCTCTTGTCACAAAAATATGACCACTAAATCTCAAAACACCCTTAAAATCAAGAGATGTTGTCTTCACATCACCACTAAGAATTTTATCCTTAATAACCCTTAAGTCTTATCATCAAACTATCGAGCACAAAACTTCTCCATAAATGAAGATCTAGCCTCAACATATGCCAAAATATGCCCAACTGCCAAAATAGCAAGTCAAACCAAATTGTTAGCCAATGATTGAATTTATAAGTGTAAAAGGTCGCTCCTTAAGTAAAAGGTAAGCCAATCTCCCCGTACTCGCTGCTTTCCAACTCAAGGCATCAACTACCATATTAGCCTTGCCTAGATGATAAAGAATAGTTAGATCACTATCCTCAAGCAACTCTAACAATCTACATTATATTAACATCTCATAGAGTGGAAGAATTGAATGCTACAATGATTGGAGAAAATTATTTAATGAACTCAATACAAGAAGTTTCGCCACAATATCAACACAAACACAATAGTTAGTAACATCAGATACAGAGTAAAGTGTTATAAAATGAGAAGCAAAAGAAATAACTTAACCTTTTGTAGCCACACACCACCTATGCCGACTTTAAGATCATTGCAAAACATGGTGAAACCTAAGCCCTTCTTAGGAAAAGTCACTATAGAAGTCAAAACCAATAACTCCTTGAGCTTTTAAAAGATCCTCTCACCATTATCTTACCACTATAAAACAATGTTCTTCTATGTCAACTTGGTCAAAGAAACAACAATAGAAGAGAAGCCCTGTACGAATCACCAATAATAGCATGTTAACCAATAAAACTTTAAATCTCTATAAGAAAATTAGGTTTAGCCTAATAATGAACTACAACTAACTTAACTGGATCTACCATAAAACTATTTTTAGTCACTATTTAACCTAATAAATAGTAATAGAACTACTCCTCTCATACCATCTTCATATGACTTGTATGGATTCTAGTCATACCTTGGGAATAAGTGACATAGGACACACTGTTTACCATGCAACTTGGGATCCTAAGGCGTAACCTATCATACCAAAAGTAAGTTCAAGTCGTATGATGGCTAGAGATATCAAAAACCAGGAAATTTCCAAGGGTCAAACTCTGGGTGTTTCAATCTCATATGCCAATTTTTATAGTTCCATAAGCTCTAAAATTTCAAGTTTAGTAGAGAGGTAGCTTTGCTTTGGGTACAATGCTTCGTAATTCATTATGATATATTATTCAAATTTTGATGAAATATACCGAGGGTGTAGGGCCTACTTTTCATAGAAACAAACTCAGATAAATATGTTAATTGTTTGATTGAGTCTAGAATGTCGAATTTCTTAGGGTAGGATATTTTATATTCATTCAAGGTATTATAGTTTAATCCCAAAGGTTCGATAGAGACATCGAAAATTTTTCAAGCCTCAGCTGGTCCATCCACTTAAGTTGCCTTGAGGATCTTTAGAGGATGCTGCTTAAGCATCTAGCCGCTCACTTAAGTGACCTAGTTTTGCTAGTTGAGGTCTACTAAAGTGGATCCTTTCTACTAGGAAGAATCCACTTATGTGGTGACTTCTTTGTCAATGACTGGTTAAGCTATAAAGTGGTCTCTTAAGCGTCACTTATAGTCCATTAAATCCTCCACCAACCTAATTTTCTCCCTTTTTTTTCAAGTACAAGATCTTGGATCCGTATAGAGTGTGGAAAGTTGTGGGAGAACTTATTAGGTGATTTAGAGCTTGGATTTCTTGTTTCTTCATCATAATCTTTGTAAGTTTTCATTAAATTCATATTTATGTTCTCAACTATTTCCCTAAATTCCTAGATTATTGGTGGGATGATTTAGAACTATTAGAGCTTAAAATTTATTCATTCTAGATAGTAAATGTTCATTGATCTTAGAAGGACAAGTTGACAGTTGTGGATATACAATTCTGCAAGCGGGCTGCATAAAGGATTTTTACATGATTAGGGAGTCAAAGCATTAAAATGCAATTAGGGTACCATTTTTCATTTACTGATTAGTAGATTATCATTTTGATAGTGTGGAAGCATACGAAAGCTTCTAGAAGAGAAAATCAATGATTTAGTGAGTTTCACTAGGGTTTCTTTGATTTCCAACTAGGCTAGGTTTAACTTCATCATAGATTGGGGTAAATTGTAGTATATTTATGATATTATGCTAGATTGGGTTAGGAATTGAAACTTGGAGTTGGATTTAACATGAACTAGATTAGTGAGTTGATTTAGAGATCCTAATTAGACTTGATATAGAAGCTTCGCAAGAAGCAAGAAAGATGGGGTCCATCTTCTTCATAGACAAGGCTCGTTCTATACTTTATTTGTGAGATCGTGTACTATTCACCCTACTCACTCTACTCACTGTCTACTAAAAGAGAATTAGAGAGAGAGAGCAAAGCCTTCAATTTACTGGCTTCGCTCAACCTCCTCTTTTATTTTCGCTTAAGCTTTCGTGCTTTGTGGGATTAATTGATTGGATACACGAGACCCATAATATTTCCTAGAAACAGCTTTTACAAAGATCAAAATAAAGGCATAATTAGTTACACAAATCTCACTACACTAAGCATAGTAAACTCCTTCTCGTAGTACCAAAATAGAGGTTTGATTTAAACGACCAGGTACAACATTAAATTTGACGCCCGCCTCGCCCCAAATTGTACTTGTAATTTTCCTTGCAAAAAGTTCTATACGCCTACTTTTAGAAAGAACACTATTTTTCCTTAGTTAGGTAGTTCTCCCAACCTTGAATTTCTCACGTTCTAGCTTGCATTATGCCAACAGGTCCCACCACCAACTCTAGTTGAGAAGTTGAGTCACTTTTATTTTAGAAATAGAATAGAATAAAGAATAAGATAGTCTATATCCTGTATCGATCATAGAATCACTATATGAATAGGTCAATTCTATGTCACCTTCCACCGTTCACAACATCCCTTGCATTTTGCAAGAATAGCTCCTTAGTTAAGGGGTAGAAGTGCTGGTTCACTTTAGTCAACTTGGTTGTACTTATTGTTACCTACCATAGGAACTTCGTCCCTAAATCTAAGAAAGAGGAGTAGGAATAATATGTTGTCCTCTCAAACTAGTCAAGTGGGTTTGTACTCCTCTCTCGGCCCAGTAGTTCTGTAAGTACTATTGTGGTTGTTGCCAATGAGGATCCCCCATTCCGAAAGGTTACTAGGTCGACCGTTAGGCACAAAGTTTATAGGAATGGATTTTTTTATAGTGGAAATGCCATAAAGCGCGACCCAAGATCCATGATACGAAAACCAAATTCAGAATAAAAAAGAAAAAGACATCGTGATATTAGTTTGTTATTCCTTGCATTATAGGTGTTACTGCATCTTAAGATCCTAATTAACATGGTTCCGCTACATCACAAGAGCAATTGTCAGGATTAGCCATTCTAGAACAATCATTTGGTTTAGTTCATTCTTTGATTTCTCTACTCCAAAAAAGAAAGACTAAACTTCTTCCACCTTTCCTATACGAGTAGTGAAGAAGTATAGAGAACTTTGGTTGGTTGTTGACCAACGAAAAACATGAGATCAAAAAAGGTAGAATATATGCAATTTCTTTTCTAAGAAAGAGATCATAGTGATTGATGGCTCTTTTAATCTGGCAAAATAGAATTGGCGTGTACCAATTTGGGTCAGATTAATAAGCTAACGAGCAATGAACAAACTTATTGACGAACATAGTTTATGCATCGCTAATGTAGTGGCTTGTTGAGCATTTGACAAAGTAAAGAGCCAGTATGAGTACATTTAACTTCTCTAGATTTTTTCTGCATTCCTTAGTCCTACACATCAAACAAACACATTGCCCTATAAATGAAATAAGTACAAAAACATGGGTCACCTCCCCAGAAGTGCTTAATTTAATGTCGCAGTACGATGTAGTTGCCTTGATTACTCAAACTTTATCAAGGTCAAAATCAACTACTTCTTTTACCTCTTCTATATTTCCCATATAGTGCTTAACTCTTTGTTCGTTTACCTTGAATGGGCAATCACTATTCCTCTGTAGTTCTAAAGCACCATAGGGAAAAACTCTTGTTGCTGTGAATGGACCATGCCACCTCGACCTTAACTTAACTTGAAATAAATATATCTTGGTATTGTATAGTACACCTAGTCACCTTTTTCAAATATCTTTTTCTCAATCCTGCAGTTGTGATGCAACTTTATCTTCTCCTTGGAAAGAACTGAACTTTCATATACCCAGAGCCGAAATTCATCCAACTGATTGATGTTATTCAACTTTGATTTTTCTGCATCTTTCTACCCTAAGTTCAGCTTCTTTAATGCCCATAGTGCTTATGCTTAAGATTAATTGGTAAATGGCAAGCTTTTTCATACACCCGCTGATATGGTGAAGAACCTATAGGTGTTTTGTAAGCTGTGTGGTAAGCCCACAATGCCTTATCTAACCTTCTTACAATTCATTCCTATTGGCATTACCAGTCTTTGCCAATATGGACATGATTTGTCTATTAGATACTTCAACCTGTCAACTAGTCTGCAGATGATAAGGTGTTGCCACTTTGTGATTCACTCGATATTTATCAAGAAAAATTTTGAATCGATGATTACAAGAATATAACCCTCTGTCACTAATAATAGCATGTGGCATACCGAATCGAGAAAAAATATTCTTTCTCAAAAATGTGGTGACACTCCTTGCTTCATTATTAGGAAGTGCAATTTCTTCTAACCAATTTGAAAGATAGTCAACATCCACATGTATGTAGTTTATTCTACATGATAGTCAACATCCACAAGTATGTAGTTTATTCTACACAAACTCATGAAAGGTCCCATGAAATCTATACCACATTTATCAAACACTTCTAATTCTAAATAGGTGTCATAGGTAATTCATGTCTCCTAAAGATAGTACCTTATCTCTAACATTAATCATAAGAAGCAGCAAAGTCATAAGCTTTTTTGTATATGGTCGGCCAATAGTAGCCACATTTTAGGATCTTATGAACTGTGTCGGCCCCTCCATGATAACCCCCAACTGGCGATGAATGACAAGCTTCAAGTATGCTCATCATCTCTTCTTTAGTTATGCATATCCGAATGATTCCATCTGCACAAATCATAAATAAGTAAGGTTCATCCCAAAAAAATTTTATTACCTTGTGCATGGACTTCTTTCTTTGCTGATATGAAAGATCTTCTAGGACTATATCACTTGCTATGTAATTTCCATAATCTTCAAACCATAGAATTAAATCCTGGGAAGCAGCCAATATTTGTTCATCTAAAAAATTGTCATCGATCTCCAATCCCTTAGCAACCTTCTGCATAGCTTCCTCCTCTAGTCTAGACAAGTGATCTGCAACTTGATTTGCTATGCTTTTTGGTCCTTCACCTCAAAATCAAAATTCTTGCAATAACAACACCCAACAGATAAGCCTCATCTTTGCATCTTTCTTAGCCACTAAGTACCACAATGCCACATGATCCATGTGCACAATCACCTTTGTCCCAATCAACTAAGATCTAAACTTTTTAAAGGCGAAATCCACTGCCAATAACTCTTGCCCTATCACGATATAGTTCTTTTGAGAAGGATTTAATGCCTTACTAGCATAGTAAATAGGATGAATGATCTTTTCTTTTTATTGGCCTAGTACAGCCCCTAAGGCTAATCGCTAGCATCTCACATGATCTAAAAAGGTGAGGACCAATCAGGAGATACAATAATTAGAGCAGACACCAACTTCTCTTTTTCGATTTCAAAAGCCTTCTTACATGGGTCATCAAAATTAAATTTTGCCTCCTTCTCAAGAAACTTGCAATGTGGACTATCAATCTTCAAGAAGTCCTTGATATATCACCTATAAAAACCTCTATGCCCTAGAAAACACTGAATTCCCTTTACAGAAATTAGGTAAGGTTACTTTTTAATCACCTCAATCTTCGCTCGATCAACTGCTATGCCTCTTTTTGAAATCTTGGGCCCAAGCACAATCCCTTCTTTTACAATGAAATGCCATTTTCCCAATTAAGAACCAAGTTGCATTCTTCATACCTTCGTAGAGCCTTTTCCTAGTGAATAAAATAATCATTAAAAGAATCACCAACAACTAAAAAATCATCCATAAAAACCTCAATAGTATCTTCAACCATATTAGGAAAAATAGACATCATACATCCCTGAAATATGGATGGGGCATTGCATAGCCCAAATAACATTCGCTTGAATGCAAAGGTCACATAAGGACATGTAAAAGTATTCTTCTCTTGGTCCTCAAGTGTATTTCTTATCTGATTATAACCTGAGCATCCATCAAGAAAACAATACCATTCCCTGCCTACTAATCTGTCTAACATTTGATCCATGAAAGGTATTGGGAAATGGTCCTTTTGAGTCTATGCATTCAATTTCCGATGATCCATGCATACTCTCCATCTAGTGACTGGCCTCATAGGTACTAGCTCATTCTTCTAATTAGGCACCACAGTAATTCCACTTTTCTTCAGAACGTATTGTATGGACTAACCCATTTTCTATAAACAATGGGATACACTACATTTGTATCAAACCACTTGATTATTTATTTCTTCACCACCTCCTGCTCAAGAGGATTGAGTCGATGTTGATGTTCAATAGATAGAACACAATCCGACTGAAGCTGTATTTTATGATTACACAAACCAGGTGGAATACCCACAATATATGCAATGGACCATCCAATGGCCCTTTTGAAATTCTACAAAACTGACAATAATGTTTCTACATTTGACTGGCTCAGATTAGCTACAATAATAATAAAAAAAGTATTGTTAGCCCCTAAAAATACATATCGCAAGTGAGATGGGAGGGCCTTCAACTCAAACACCGGTGGTTCTTTAATTAATGGGTGAGTAGGTAGAGTAGTACAATTCTATAAATCTAGATAAAGCTCCTTTGGCACATAATTATAACCGTTTCCATGAAATGCACCCACTAACTTCTCATACTCCTTGATAACTTCAGATTTAAAATTTGTGATCACAGTTGCAAGAGCTTTGACACCTAGCCTCTCTTCAACAGAAGCAATTATATCAGAACCACTATCCCATGGAGTAATTGCATCAACATCATGGAATGAATCTATCTTCTCATCATCTACATAAATCACAGATACTACTCTTAATTCATTAGGTTGCTTCATAGATTTGCATATATTGAATCTCACATATTCATCATTGAGTTGCAGCATCAGATATCTTTTCTCCAGATAAATCAGCATCCTACCTATAGTAAAAAATGGTCTTCCTAAAATAACAGAGACCTGAAAGTCCACTTCACAATCTAATATAACAAAACCAATAGGCAATATAAAAGAAGACACTTTTACCAAAACATCATAAAGGATAACAACAATCTTCTTCACTGTTCTGTCTATCATCACAAGTCTCATAGTAGTTGGTTTGGGATCCCCAACCCCAACTATTTGAATACAACAAAGGGCATAAGGTTGATGCTATCCCCCAAGTCATATAATGCTTGAGTGAAGTTGAAAGACCCAATAGTGCAAGGCATTGTGAAAGCACCATGGTCCTCATTCTTCTTTACCAAAAATCTAGTAACTACAGCACTACAATGATAAATATTTTTGACTGGCTCATAGCTGACTGACTTTTTATTGGATATCAAATCCTTTATGAATTTTGCATATCCCGGTATCTACTCCAATGCCTCTACAAGTAGTATGTTAACAGTTAACTCTTTTAACATAGACAAAATTTTTTGATACTTACCTTCTTCTTGTTTATTTCTCAATCTGTATGGATAGGGACGAAGGGGTCTTAGAATGGGCTTCAGCACATGCTCTTTAACCTTCTCTTCGCCTTCATTCTTTCTACTGCTACTCCCAACATAAATTAGCTCATCCTTATTCTTTTATTCATTAGTTGTGGGTACAGGTAGGTCTAAAGTGACCTTACTACTTCGAGTGGCAATGGTATGGCTTGACTATCATTTTTGGGATTTACCACTATATTTCTTAGAAGAGTGTCAGGTTGTATTTGATCCACTATTGTTGACATCTAACCAAGCTGCTACTCCAACTGCTTGATTGTTGTAGCATGTGACTTAACTTTCTAGTTTAATCATGATAGATCAGCCTTGATATCCTTTAAGTAGTTCTCTTGAAATTATCCCTTTGACTAGTTTTGCCAAAAGTACCTCCATTCTGGACTATGTACCTCAACTACCTAGTGGAATATATTTGTCACTCTTCTCCTTATAGTCATCCTTATGTCGACAATCACCATCTCTGTATCTATCGTTATAATAGTTCTTACCTTGATTCCATTCACCTTGGACTTAGAAATTTGCCAATCTTATAATCAAGATACTTTGCCTCTACTTTAAATTCGATCTCGAATAGTTTAGAGGTAGACCCTTGTGCCATAATTACTTTACCTTTTTAGCACTCATTGACATAAATTGTTTTGTAAGCAATCCAATATCTGTATGAATCTATGAAACCTTTTGTTCTATGTAATACCCTGTACTTCTACATAGATTGAAATTGCCCAAAAAATAATAAAAACTTACTTTGAAATATGAATCCATTTTTATACGCATGGAATTTTTAAGATTTTTAATTCTTATCATGTGGGAAATTAAATTAGCTTTCCAATGATATTAATTTCATCCAAATCTGGTATCAGAGTAAAAAGTTGTTGACATTTTACTTAGAGCTGTCGAAATTGCCCAAGTGTGATGGCCAGGTTGACAGACCGTCGATCTAGCGACAGACCATCACCTAGACCATTGCAGCCAAAGCAGTTAGTCAACCTTCTGGATAAAGTGCGACAAACAAGTTGATGGACCGTCGAACTTGCGATGGACCATTGCCTAAGCCATCGCTATAAGGTAGTGAGTTCTTTTTTTTGGTCCACGTACAACAGTCGAAATGACGGACCAGTGAACCAGCGACGGACTATCGCACGAGATGTTACAGGTCCCATTTAGCAAATTTTAAGTCATTTTTGAAGGGTATTTTAATCTCTTCCACCCATTTTAACCCCTAATTATATCATACCAAGGCTTACAAGTTCATTATTCATTCATAACATCAAATTAGGGTTGTCTCTCAAAGGTATCCCTAAGAACAAGATCCTAATCTTTCTTTAAGAAAAAAAGAAATTCAAGTTCTTCAAGTCCAAGAACTTTAAGAAACTCATAATCAATGTATGTCATGTGTTGATTCATGGGTCTCTTTCACCCACGAAGTTCAAGAATCTCTTTTAAAAATCCAAGATTTGTGTATTTATGAAGGTCCATGATTAAATTGAATTGAAATTCATGTTCATGAAGTTGTAGGGTTTTGATTCATGTTTTGAATTACATATTCCAATGATTGACCCTAGTATATAAAGAATAGAATAATAACCATGATAAACCCCCTTTAATTTACAAGTTGATTGATGTATTCATAATTATTAGATGTGTTAATGATTGTACAACCAAAGCATGATTGCCATATGTTTGATTAAAATCTTATGTGAAACGAAAGTGCCATACTAGTGTAACAATATGAATTCCCATTCATGTACAAGTTTATGCATGCCAAGTGGTTGATGAAATTTCTCAATCAATGAATTATGGATTGTTGATGTTGGGCATGTATTCAAGAAAGTCATGCTTTGTCAGTTTTTTTCCATCGAGTCCTGGGGGTACTTGTACCCAACAATTTAGTTGTGTGCCTAGATCCAGTATCAGTTTTTAAGATACTCTCAGTCAAGCCATGCTTAGTAGAATTCTGTCAGACTCATGACTCAATAAAATCTCAGAAATCTTAGTAATATAGTAATCTCAGTACTATTCTACTAGTCAACAAAACTCAGTTAATTTAGTCCCGTTCAGTTCAGTAATCCATATCTAGTGTCTATTTATATGGAAGTAGGAATTAGCACCGAGTGAACCCTAAATATGGATTACTAATAACTGAGTAGGAATAACTGTAACTGAGTTCGTGATAACATGATTTTAGAGTTTGAGTACTAATAACATGAGATACTGATAACTGTATAACTAAAATAACTGATACTGAGTGATTGTATCTGATAATGTTATCCAGTCAGTTAGTATAGTTCATGCATATGAACCCTTTGCATTCATCCTACCTCATATGCATACCAGTACATTCAACCGTACTAACGCATTTTCGCTCTGGTGTTTTATACCATAGGTTTAGGGACTCGAGCTCTAGAGCATCAGTAGTGTTCCAGTCTCAGCAGTCAAAGTTAGCAGTGAGTCCTCATCCTTCTTGGACATGACCATTACCTTATTATCTCATTAATTAATTGATTAGTTAGAGTTAGTTGGGGACATATCCCATCAACTTCTTATTCAGATAGTTCAGTCAATTAGAGGCTTTTCAGACTAGCATATTCAGACAATTATTTCAATTATTTTTGTATCGATATACCATATCTTCAGATGTTATTTTTTATACATTTTTAATCTTATGGCCTTTCAGTCTTTATTTTTGTATTTATATAGTATATCATGCATTATATAGGTACAAAAATCAGTCATGGGTTAGCTTGTAGTCCTTCGGGGTCATAAGCACCGTATAGCATTCCAGGTACCAGATTCGGGGAATTACATTTTACCATGTCATTCACTTCTCCATAAGTATTTGTTTCTCCAATAGCATATGTACCACTACCATGTTTCGAATCTTGAGTATGCCATCCTCTATTGGTAAATGCAATATCATCAAGCATTTTTTGTACAACTTTCCAGCAAAGATTCATAAATGCTCCTCTTGAAATAGTATCTATCATATCTCTTAAACTATCATTCAATGATTGATAGAATATCTCAGACAAGTTAGATCCTCTGATTCTATGATTTGATTCCATGCTCAGCTTCTTCTTGAATTGAAACCATACCTCATACATAGACTCTATAGGTAGCTCTCTGAAATTGTAAATTTTATCCTTCAACTATAACATCCATGTAGGAGGGAAGAATTTGCTTAGAAACTATGTCTTCAACTCGTGCCAAGTAGTGATAGATCCTCTTGGAAGTTCGCCTAGACATAGTGATGCTTCACCTTTAAAAGAAAATAGGAACAACCTCAATCTCAATGCTTCCAGATTAACCCTTAGAATTTTATAATTTGTGCATATCTCGAGAAAATTTATTAGGTGCATGTTGGCATCATCATTGGCTATACCAGAACATATACCCTTCAAATTCAACAGTTGGATCATAGCACTAGTGATATCAGACTTTACATTAGGGGCTAAAGCAGGAGGAGCAATGGACCCAGACTCAGTAGGCTCAACATAACCCAAATCTTTATCATCTTCCTTATATGGATCTAAATATTGATATTCCAGAATAAACGAAGCCCTGCCTCTTTGAGCTTGACAATAAACAACCTATCTCAGATGTAGTAGTCCTTTTTGCTGAGCTACTACCGCCTTGCAACAAGTCTGAATTCTTCTACTTCTCAATGTTCTTGCTCTAATAGTTGTTGTGTCTGTAAGTCTGCAATATTCTATGGATCTAATGGAGCACGTGGGAGTGCCATATTTTGGGTAAGGGATGTTGAGCCTCTTCATGATTTTTTCCTGACACCCTTCTCAAATTTTAAAGTATTCTCTCAGGTTCTGGATCAAGTGGGAATAAGGGATTGCCTCTATTCCTAGTACTTGGCATATACTAATGTATTCCAAAGAAAACTCAAAAATAAAAAAACCATAAACTTCACCAATTTAATACAATACTCAACTGTCTTCCATGTCAAAGGCATTAAAATTTGATGTCGCCCAAAACTACACTCCAACTAGAAGTATAATGCGTTTGATTGGGAATATAATAGCCCAACAAGATTAGGGTGGATCCACAGGAAAATATGAACATTTTCTTGCCTTGATGTAATCCATGAGAAGTGTAAGAAAGTAAATGGGGGGTTTGTTATCAATCACAAATAGTAACCAAGTCTTGAGTGCTTTTGAGTTGTAATCAATATGAGAAGAACGCTAGGTTTGTGTTCCCCATGGCTTCTCAACTGCCAAAATTTTGCATGATCAAGCCAACTGTTCTATTGTCTTGCATACAAAGGCTACAAGATAAGTCTTATTAACTATCAAGGAAGCTTCAAGATAAATTTCACCCTTTACAGAGTAAGTCTCAGGGTATTTCCTTGCTACCCCTTGCTATAGCCTTAGTTACACTTGTCGTGGCAGGATCAAGTGATAAGATGAGATAAGGGGATTAAAAGATACAGAAACATATCCCAAATTACTGTTTTAGTCTTCTTTTCCTAATCGTAAGCTTCTTGGTTATTGAATGGATGTGAATACTTGCTATCTCAAGCGTCTACAGCTTCTATGAGATTAATTATTGCGAGGAATTAATATACATAAAGAAACCCTAGAACAATTGAGTCTCACACTTCTTATACGTATCTAATACACCAGGGTTCCCACAACTCTAGATAAGGAGATCAGTTGCTCATGTTTGTATAGGAAACCATAATTACCAATGAAGAATACATAAAACCAATTGAACAAGAATAGGATGAATAAACTCCAAAGTATTTAATTGAATAAACCCTAATATCTCAATAACAATTTCAAAACTATTATAATAATATGTAAAAGCAGTAAAGGTACATTCAAGAGTGTAAATATAAGATAAATCCTAGTATTTTATAGTATCTCAAAATAACATAAAAATCCTATTAAAACGGGAAATGTAAGGTTAAGTCGGCAATCGGTATGACTCGGTCTTCACTTGTATCAGCTCAATACGAGTCGTACCTTGCCTTATCGTATCCGTTCCAGTGTCTAGTCTTCCCATGGCTTTAATTTTTTATTTAGCATACGACTACTCTTTATGAGTTGTACCTGAGTGTACGACTCGTGTCTTCAAATCGTATCCATGTAGGACTTCTTTCCTTCCCATCTTTGAACACTGGTTTGTGTACGACATACCTATATGAGTTGTACTCAAAATTCTGACTCATAATCCTTTGACACTCCAACTCCTTGATGGTAGCTTAGGTTCTGTTATGCTCACAACTTCCATATACAAACCGTATTCTTGCTTATGATTGGATACTTCTGCTGTATAGTTCTCATACTTGGCTCCTTCATTTGGCTTTTGGTTCTGTTACTCATATGATTCAGCATATGAGTCACATCAACTGGTTACGACTTATGAGATGACTCGTATATTGATTAGAGTTGGCCTTTTTCATGTTTATTCTTCTCTTTTTGTTCCAATACTATTATAGACCTATTTTACCTACAATTCACACCAAAGTGAATCATATCTAACAAATACACTAAGCTCACGCAAAAATTTGTGGTTTTAAGCATCAAAAGTGTTGTTTTTCCATGCCACATCAGGCATCTCAAGCCCACCTTGGCTGGAGACAACCACCTTAGCCTTACCTCAAGATCACATTAAATATAAATAGTAGAAGCCAACAAAAGCAACAAATGATAAATGGAACCAAAAGATAATTCAACGAATCAAAGCAAGACAACAATGACATCTCAATCCTTTCCACAAAAGCCTCTTAACCAAGAATACCAACCTAAGTTGGGGCATGCCCCCTAATAAGACAAAAAGAATCCAAAATTACTAATATAATATAGAAAGAACAATGAAGTAACTAGGTCTTCCAAATGATAGAGGCTTACCACTATATAGCTGATCAATAGAGGCACTCAGCCATGCAATGCTGCACAGGAGTAACAAAAAAGTCCTGTGAACCCACATCATAAAATGACGCAGCATCTGGGGATGGTTAATGGGGAAAGCACTGGCATGTAACTCAAGGAATCGGGTTAAAATAATGAAATTACCAAAATCCAATAATAAACCACATGCACCATATTCAGATACATATATAAAGGATGCTGAGATAGGGACAAGTGTCAATTAAGATGATAGTTTAAAACTTTAGCCTGAACAATGTAGCTCGCTCTGTCCTAAAGGCACCCATGGGCTATATGGGTATGACTCTCCCTATTAGAGATGCCCTAGTTCATGTTAGCCATATGTATTAAAGAAAGGGTAAACATACTAAGGAAATAGCCATCGCAAATATAATGTATGCATCAGACACATAGTCATACAGGCCCCTAATATTGGCAAACGTGTTTTTTCAATGTTGGTCCCCTTAGGACTACACCTTTATGATGAGCTATATTATTTCCTTTAAACCTAAATTAAAACAATATGCACATAAACCAACCTTTAATGGAGGAGTCATTTATCAAGGCATTTACCACCTTGGTATTGTCATACAAATATGCTTTCAAGATAATTCAATTATGCCAAACTAGTCTATTTAACCATAGGACTCCCAAGTTCCATTTAAAATCCAAAATAAACCATGTCCACCAAGGGAATTCCAAAACCATAGCCACAAAAGGCATTCAAAATCTTTTTTATCCATATTTCCAATTAATGCAATACAATGTTTTCAAAAGATAAGCTAGCGTAAAAATCCATTTTCAAAACCAAGATTATAAGGTGGGTTGAGGTTAATGTCATTACCAAGCCAAAAATTCATCAATTTTGGTGAAACTCATGTTACCCATTTCAACCATTATAATCATGCACCAATTCAGTTCCAAGACCATCAATTAGAGCATGAACAGACCATTAAACAAGGGAAATATAATTTAAGTAATAACAATAAAAAATCTCAACCCAATTTTGAACCCATCAATTCAAAATAGATGTATATTTAATAAATTGATTCCACAATTTAAATTTCAAGTTAAGGAAAGAGAAACATGTCTGAAATACAGAAGAAATCAAAGAAAATTTAAAGTTTAGAGCATGAATGGTGAATTTCTTATAAAACCCTTGAACTTTCTTGGTTTGGGAGTTAAAGAGGAAAAGAATGATTTTTGATCATGAGAACTGAAGGAGAAAAGGTCAATTTGGTGTTTTAAAGTCATGTAAGGGGTAAAGGACCAAAAAAAAACTCAGCCAAAGTGAAAAAACAATAACTGGATAAAATTAACATAGTAGCATGGTATGCTGTTATTACGGAGGGTAATCTTCATGCCACGCTCCTATTAAGGAGCATAAGTGGCATGGAACACCACTATCTCGAGGTCCCAAAATAGCCTCGAACCCCTTTTGAAAATTCCAAAAAAATTTCAAAACTACCTTTTAACATCTCTAATCATAATTCAAGTCAAAAATAAATGTATGCACATGGGAGAGTCATAATAAAATAATTAAATTTTATGGGGTCTTACATTATCCCTCTACTATGGATTATTTGTCCTCGAATGAGGACTTAGGACATTTAGCGTGATAATAATAAAAACACAGTAGAATCCAAGGACAAATTCAAAATAGGATAAAAGGGAAATAAAAATCAAACCTTAAGCACTTTCATCCAAGACGAGGAAAAAGAATGGGTACTTAGCTTTCATATCTTCTTCAGATTCCCATGTAGCTTCACCTACCTTTTGATTTCTCTAAAGAACCATCACCGAAGCTATATCCTTTGCCCTCAATATGCAAACTTGCCTATCTAATATCTTAACTAAGACATCCTAATAAGATAATGAATCCTTAACTCCCATATCCTCAATAGGCACTATAAAAGAATGTTCACCCACATACTTCTTAAGCATGGAATCATGGAAAATAGGGTAAATCAAAGCCAAACTCACTGGTAAATCTAATTAATAAGCGATGTTCCTAATCCTTCTCATAATTTGATATGGACCATTGTAACGGGGATTGAGCTTCCCTTTTTTTATTAAATATCATGACTCCTTTCATAGGAGAAACCTTCAAGAATACCCAATCACTCACTATAGACTCCAAATCCCTTTACCTTATATCCGCATAAGACTTTTGGAAACTTTGAGTAGTCTTAAGTCTTTCTATAATCACCTTCACCTTTTCCATGGCTTGGTGAACCAAGTTAGGGAAAAATAACCAAATCTCACCTGCCTCAAACCATCCAATAAGAGACATGTACCTTAGAATACCCTGGATTTGGGTCCATGAAAATGCTTGAGCTTGTGGCTCATTGCCTTGATCACTACTCATGGTGATGAGTTGTGAGATGTATTTATGGGTTATAGGACCCAGGTCATAACCAAATCATAAACATAGTGGCAATGTTATACTTTAAGTATGAATGGATCACTATGAGATATGAGGATAGGTTAGGAGTCATTGGTTTAGATTGTAGGATGTGTAATGCTCAATTTATTAGGGTTCTATGTTTCTAACTTTTAGACTTTACGAGTTATAAGATCTTGTTAAGAGTTATTTGGTGGAGATGAAAGGTTGGTATTGTATGGGAGTCCTATTCACTATCTTAGTTACAACTCATGGTCACGCGTCATATGGTGTGGGTACGAGTCAAGCGGTTGACTCATAAACCAAAGGTGGCTCTTTTCTAACTTTTAAGTGAGGGCATCCTGGATATTCCCCTCTTGTCCATCTCAAAACCCATGTCTTACAACTTACTTAGATCACCCTTATAAACCCAAAGCATATCAAATAACCTCTCAAAATACTTCTAAATTCTCTGTCAAACTCTCTTTTCAAGTTAAGGCTAGGGTTTAAAGAGGTTGATTAATTAGGGCTCTTAAGGGTGATTTCTCTCCATACATTCGGATGCTTAAGGCATGTTGCTCTTCCCTCATTGTTAATTTTGCTAAAGCATATGATTTAAAGTATGGTTCAATTGATTATTATTTTGGTTTTGAAAACAAATGTTGGGGGTTTTGAATGCTTATTGCTGAACAATGTTTTTCCATGGTATATATATGATTAATCAGGCTTTAAATTTGGTTTTAAACTTGCGGGTACATGGGAATGGTGATTAAACTAAGGGGCTATGGTTAACCCCCAATTTTGATTTTTCCTTGATTATGGTTTTGGAAATTATATGCTCTTAACATGTTTGTGAAAGGAGTATGTTAGCTCGAGGATAGCAATGTAAGATTTACGGGGCTAAATTGGTAGGCTTGATAGGCTGTGCAGAAGATATGTGGTAGATGACTTAGGGAATACTGGAGTGGGAAAGTTGTAATATATAGGCTAAAGGTCCAGTTTGAACTGATGTATTGGTGGCTAACTCATTAGATGGATTAAGGCGTGGAGTCTATAAGAGTATACTAAACCCCAAGTAGTATCTGGATAGATGAGGTATTAAATATAAGAGAGCCAAGTGTCCCTAGTTCATGTGCATGGTGCTACCCTTAGTGTGGAGTGTTGTGCTTATAGGTGTAATAAGATATTGATCGAGGACTAATCTTAAATTTTCTCCTAGCAGTGGACATTAGGGGAGAGTCATGGTGAATTTACTCATATTCTAGCGATTCCCTCCTTTTCAGTTAAGAGGGCACTAAACTAGTGTTGTATGCATTTTAATAATGCTTATGCCTAAGGCCCACATTTTACATACCGGGTATGTCCATACTCCAGCCCCCAAAGCAAAGGCAATAATGGTTCTCAGAAATCAAAGCTTCCAAGTGTTCAAGCTCTATGTCATAATACTCATGATCTATATATTTATGTATCACGTTATGCCCAGTTCTAAGAAATTGTGGTTTCAATCTGAAATCCTCGAATTGTTCCTAGAATATGAATATCGGCTTTATGTTATATTACCCATGATATATGTAGTCGTGTTTCTCCCAATGACTAGTCTTAAGGACTCGTGCTATGGTATGTTTATGTTGGAATGACCCAAAATTTATAACCTAGTAGATTGTTATGAAAGACTTCATGGCTATTGGACCATGTCCTATTTTTCGGGTCTCACCTTGAGTAATACGATATATAGGAGATGTAATAAGTAAACCCCCCTCAATTCTTGATGCTTGTACTCTAATTCCTCAGTGACCCTTCTTATATTAGGATTGTAGTGGCTATAGATGCATAGTAATTTTTAGATGAGGGAGTAGATATTCTTTATTGTAAAGATTTTGGGGTGACTACTCAGGCTAAAATTATAGATAAAGATAGAAAAGAAAGATAAACCTTTGTTATGTAAAATAATTAAGAAGAAGAGATATGGCGTAATCCACTGTGATAATGATTGAAGTTTCTAGTTTTGGGTGGTAGATCCATAAAGTGGGGTAGAAAGGTAATCTTGAATGTGTGATTGATAGATACATAAACCATTGGGTTATGTGGTTAGTACTCCTTGACTTAGACCCAGAGTTACTTGATTATTGTGATAATATTTAGTACTATTAGAGTGATGTAAAGTGTAGGGTCCCATGGCTTACACTAGCACCTTTAACTTTGAGTTAGGCTTTAACATGGGAGGGAGATGCAGCAACGCTTAGGTCTTGTAGTTATATGTTTTGCATGGGAATTAAGAGGTTTAAATGGTGGTGTTGTATTCATAGTTGAAATCTTAGTGGAAAGTGTGCTCATATTTAAGGGTTATTAGATGTATTGTTTGTGAGGAAGGATCTAGGTGGTAAGCTATAGAGGACATAAAAATTCAAGTATCCATTTTTATTTTCTACCCTGGATAATCGCGCTTAAGGTATGTGTTATTCTTAACATCTTTTTTTCTAACTTTGTTAAAGGAAATTTTGATTACCTGATATCTTTTCTTTATAACTTTGTTAAAAGGAAGTGTGGTTGTTAGTTTTGTTAAAATGGTTCTTGTAATTGCCTTGTCCCATCATTTGAGGATGAAGGATACAAGTGGGGAAGAATTGAAACACCCCAGATTTTGGCCCTTGAAAATTCTTAAGCATTGGGATCATTGCCTTGGTCACAACTCGTGGTGATGAGTTGTGAGATATGGTTATGGTTCGTACGACCCTGGTCATAACCAAATCATAAACATAGTGGCAAGGTTATGCTCTTAGTATAAGTGGTTCACTATTAGCCGTGAGGATATGTTACGAGTCATAGGTTCAAATTGTAGGATGTCCAGTGTTCATTTCACTTGGGTTCTTTGTTTCTCAGACTAGACCTTAAGAGTCGTAAGATCTCATTAAGTGTTAGCAGGTGGAGTCATAAGATAGGCAGTGTATGGGGGTCTTATTCACTATCAGCTTACGACTCATTGTCATGAGTCATAAGGTATAGGTACGAGTCAATGGGTTGACTCGTAACCAAAGGCAGCTATATTCCAACTTTTAAGTTAAGGGAATTCTGGACATTTTCCCGCTAGTCCAACTTAAAACCAATATCCTATAAATTTCTTAGGGAATATGTAGCTATCAAAAACACATCAAATAACCTCTCAGAACACTTTCAAATTCTCTCTCAAACTTTCTGTTCTAGTTAAGGCTAGGGTTTCTAGGGGTTAGTTAATTAGGGCTCTCAAGGGTCATTTCTCTCCATACTTATCGATGTTGAAGGCATGTTACTCTTCTCTCATTGTTAATTTTGCAAAAGTATGTGATTTAAAGTATGGTTCATCAAATTGTTATTTTGGTTTCATAATAATGGTTAGGGGTTTTAAATGATTGTTGTTGAACAATGATTACCCATGGTTTATATATTATTAATCATGCTTTAAATATGGTTTTGAACTTGCAGGTACAAGGGAATTGTCATTAAACTAAGGGGCTATGGTTAACCCCCAATTTGATGATTTTGCCTCGGTTATGGTTTTGGAAATTGTATGCCCTTAACATGTTTGTGAAGTTTTCAGTTAAAATGTTTTGGTCACATAGTTTGGTTTATCAACTTGTAATAATACATTGGCATGAAAAAGATAATGAAGTATTCACATTTTATTTGAAAGGCCTTGGTGGCCATGTATTAATGGGGGAGTCCCAGTTGGTTGAGAAGATAACACAACATTATGATATTAGCTTGTAGGCGAGGTTGGTATGACGATACCAATGGGATGCCTTGGTGTGTAATTGGTGTAATGAAAATGGGAATATGTGTTAAATATTTTAATTATTCTTAAAAGAGGGTTGTGTAGCTTATCATGGAAGGTGGAGGTCCTGGGGGGACCGACACTGGAAATCACACTAGCCAGTGTGGGGGTCGTTATAGGTTGAGGTTTCAAGACCCCTTGCTAAGAACAGGTGGTTCGATTCCACCTTATTTTTATAATTATGATTGGAGAGTTTGAGTCCCCCATATCACATTTTATAATTGGGTTCTTGAGTCACTTTAGTTTAGATTGGAGGGTTCGAGTCCCCCGTGAATATATGATGATCATTTTCCAATTTGTGGGGCTACACGCACTGGGGCCCAACCATGGGTTAAGAACTAGGGTACATATAGACCGTGGGTACTATTAATATGACAGTTAAGCTAGACAAACCCAGGTTAAGATTTTCAAACGTTCATGTTAAGCCTTGTTCCCTATCTCATCCTGTGATATAATATATAAGTATGTGCATTTGGTTATATGCATTGGATTTTGAAAGTAGTTAAACTGTTGATCTTGGTATTATGTTATCCTTATCCCTAAGTACTATGCTAGCATTCACCCCACTAACCATCTTCGAACATTGAATTTCCCCACGATGCTGGAATTGGCCATACTCCTACTTCCTACACTGTGATTTTGATTCGGGGTTACTTTGTGAGTTAACATTGAAGTGGTGGCTTCCATACATTGAAAGTCTACATTTTAGGTTAGGTCTCTTATGTCTTAGATATATTAGACGTGTTTTGGATATAGTCGGGGGGCATGTCCCAACACCATATTTGTATTTAGTTTTGGTACTTTGTTTAGAAGATTTTGTTGGAATACTGTGGATTTGGGCGATATTGGTAGGTTGTTTGTTATTGATTATAGAAGTATCTTTGATTCTTTGAATTTATATTGTTATATGTTCGGAATTCATCCGACAGGGGTGTTATTGTAGTGGTTGGTTAGGTGCAAGGGGGGTAAGCTCTGGTCCCCGACGGACTTGAGATACCCATCACGACCAGGCCCTGGTTTGGGTCATGACATTTACCCTACCATAAAGAGCCTCAAAAGGGGCTATTTGGATGTTGGAATGATAACTGTTGTTGTAAGAAAATTCAATAAGAGGCAAATGGTCAACCCAACTATCTTTGAAATCGGTTACACAGGTCCTTAGCATATCCTCCAAAGTATTAAAAGTGTGCTTCGCTTGTCCATCCATTTAAGGGTAGAAAGCGGTGCTAAGGTTCACCTGAGTACAGAAACATTTCTAAAATGAAGTCCAGAAGTCAGAAGAAAGCTGCATACCTCGGTCTGAAAAGATGGACACTGTCACTCCATGCAACTTACTATCTCCTGAGTGAACAACTTAACATAATCCTCTCCTGAGTAGTTAGTCCTCATAGGAAAGAAGTGAGTAGACCTTGTAACCTATCTACAATAACCCAAATGGAATCACATTGATTTTGAGACTTTGGGAGACCAGTAAGAAATTCCATATGAATCATCTCTCACTTCCCCATGGGAAATTCTATCTCTTGTTATATGCCATCAGGCCTCAAATATTTTACCTTGACTTGCTAACAAGCCATACACTTAGCAACAAAATTTGCCACATCCCTCTTCTTACTATTCCACCAATAGATTTCCTTCAAGTCCTGATACATATTGGTCAAACCTAGATGAACTGTATATTTGGACTCATGAGCTTCAGCAAAAATTCTTTCTTGCAACCTATCTATATCAGGAACACACAACCTTCCTTAATATCTCATGATGTCATCTCTTCCAATCTCGAAAACCATAACACTTTATTGACCCACATCATCCTTAATCAGTATAAGTATGGGATCCAAAACTTGTTTCTCCTTGACCGAAACACCAATAGATGATTTAACCACTTCTTGAATAATCACTCCTCCATCCTCAGAGTCAAAAGGACAAACTCCCAAGTTAGCCATCCTGTGAATATCCTTCATTAACCCCCTCAACGTGAGATAAGCTCCCTATAGACAACCTTCTACGAGCACCAGTAAAACAATATTAGCTTTACCTAGGTGGTAGTCAATACTCATATCGCAATCCTTAAGAAATTTGATCCACCACCTTTTCCTAAGATTTAGTTTCTTCTGTAAAAACATAATGGAAGCTCAAATGGTCTAAATAAGTATCCATATGAACCCTATTCAAATAATGACACCAAATTTTCAATGCAAAAACCACAACCACCAACTCTATATTATGAGTAGGGTAATTCCTCTCATGAACCTTAAGTTGTCTGGAAGCATAGGCTACAACCTTACCAAGCTGTATCAACATATAATTTTTTGGGTCTTACATTATCCCACCTTAGGATCATTTATCCCCGATTGAGAAGTTAGGACACTTTTAGCATACAATGGGACAGCTACTGGAACTTTAGGCTATACTCAACACTCACCTTGTTCTGTTTCAAGTTCACAAACTCTTTGGAATTAGACTCTCTCAACTCCTGAGGAAAGAAGTGATCAATAAAAGTACTAGAAATTTCATCCTACATTATCAACCAAGCACTATTACCCCTCATATCTCCCCACTTTTCATACCACTGATAAGCCACATCTTTCAATTGATAGGCAGCAAACTCCACACCCTCTGAATCAGTAGCATGCATAACTCAGAAAATCTTTTACATCTCATCAATAAAGCCCTAAGGATCCTCCTCAACCTTAGAGAGGATAAAAGTTGGGGATTCAACCTCAAAACTATCCAACCCTGGTGACATCAGATGAATTAGAAATAAAACTAACATTATTAAGTCGACGAGACTGTAATGTCAGCAGTTGAGCTAGCATATGAATAGATTAATGAAACTCCGCATTTGAGATATCTCCCTGAGGAGACTAAGCATAAGTATCACTATCTTGGGAATTACGAGAAGAACTATTAGGGAGTTATGGAACCCCACATAAAGTGGTAAAGTCAGGAGTAGGGACCCTAGACCGGGTTTGCACATCATAAGTAGGGCAAATTCCCTCCATATTTTCTTTAGAAGGGACAAAGGTTCCAGTAGATTTTCTAAAACTATAAGATATTTGTAGATGGATTATTAGAAACATGAGTTAGCCAGGAGTAAGAGGAGTTTCACAATAATAGACTCAATATCCCAAAATAAAACACAAGAGAGGGAAACATTCTAATGCCTCATATCCTTCCCCTTATAAGTGTGGCACACTATACATCCATAAAAAAGACTCTTACGACATAACTTTGTGGACACGCAACGACCCTAAATCATGCTCTGATATCAAACTTTTCACGATCCAAACTCACGCTTGGCCGTGACAGGCATCTCAAGCCCACCTTGGGTCGGGGACATTGCCCTTAGCCTTACATTAGAAGCATAGTAAAAATAAACATTGGAATCCAACAAAAACAAAAAATTATATATGGAACAAAAAGATAATTTAAAGAATCAAATCAAGAAAATAATGACATCCCAATCCTGTCTATGAAAGCCTCTAAACCAAGAATACTAACCTAAGTTAGGATATGCCCACGACTATGACAAAAAGAATCTAAAAGTACTAAGACAATATGAAAATAATAATGAAATGACAGGGGCTTATAAAGGATGGAGGCTCCTACTTCACAACTGATCAATAGAAGTACTCAACCACCTAACGCTGTACAAGAGTAAAAACATCCTCCGAACCTAATCATGACACGATGTAGTATCTAGGGAAGTTTAGTGGGGTGAGCACTGGTATATAACTCAAGGGATAGGGATAAAATAATGCGTTTAACAAACCCAGTAATAAACCACATACACTACATTGAGATACATATATATAGGATTTTGGGATAGGAACAAGGGTCAATTGACATAATAGTTTAAAAAATTATCCTAAACATGTATCTTTGTCTATCCTAAAGGGAGCACAGTTTGTATGGATCCAATTCCCTCTGCCGAAAGGGCCCCAGTCTATGTTAGCCACATGTACCAAGGAAATGCTAAAGACAACAAAGTGATAACCATAAAAAATATAATGTGTGCTTCAAACACATGGTCAAATAGACCCCCAATGTCGGCAAACATAGATTTCCAATATTGGTCCCTCTAAGGCTACTCCTTCACAGTGAGCTACACAATTCCCTTTAATCCCAAAGTAAAAGAATTTTCACATAAAATGTAACACCTTAATTCGCTGAACCGAAATGCTACACGGTGCTCATGACCCCAAGGAACCACAAGCTAACCCATGACTGATATCTGTACCTGTAAACTGCATAATATCTCATAAAATATGCGGAAACATAAACTGTAAGGCCATAAGATTCAATACTGTTACATATCTAAAAATTATGGTATAACAATACCAAAAAAAACATAAATACTGAAGTCTAAATATCTAATCTGAAATCTAGTTCGAAAGCCTCTAACTGAACTGAATAAGGAGTTGATGGGACATGTCCTCAACTAACTCCAACTACTGAAATAAAGTGAAAACTAAAATAGAAATGAAATCATTATGTCCTCAAAGGATAAGGACTCACCTCTAACTCTGACTGCTGATCCTAGAATCTACTACTGATTTGGAGCTCATGCCTCTGAACCTATGGTGTAACATAAGAGAAAGAACCATAGCGCAAATGCATTAGTACGTCTGAATGTACTTAGTATAAGAGTGAGGTAGGCTAAATGCAAAGGGTTATATACATGAAAAATATTGACTGATATGAATGTGAGAATACATACATGCATACATAACTGTAACTGTACTCGTAGAGATACAGACTACTGAGTCTGAATACTGACAACATGAATGTACTGATAATGAGATTCTGAAAGACTGAGTTTACTGATATTGATATGTAAATCACTAATAAGTGATGGATCTGATACTGTAGTACTGATATACTAAGAGACTGATAGTTCATTACAGATAAATGAATGATTGTTTCTAATAGTTCAAATTATAAAGAACTGGTCTGTTTGACTATATTTGACAGTCCTGAAGCTGAGTACTGATAGCATGAGTTTTAATAACTTTAGTAATTGATATCATAAGTGACTGTATCTGACAATTCATAAATCTGAAGTAAACTATCTGAGTTTAATTCTATTTCTGAGTTAACTGTTCTGACAGCCCAGATATACTAACATCTGAAGAGCTATCTGAGTTCTTTACTGAGACTGTGTAGCTATAGCTGACAGTCTTGAAATCTATAACTGAAACTGTGGGAAATAGTGTTTAACCGACATGCCCCATGTTTGCCATTATGGCTAAGCAGGGATCCAATCTCTGCCCTGGCTGGAGGGGTGTCAATACCGCGCCACTTGTAAGGACAGCTGTAAGTGAGCCTTGTCTGGCGGGTACTCAATGAGAACGGTAGGAACCCTAAACTGACAAATTAAGCCACCTCATCAACCCTAATCTGACTAGTAAAGATGTCTCAACCTATGCTGGCTATGTAGTTCTAGAATACAAAGATTGCTACTAAGAATCACACCCTGAACTGGAGGGTAAGTTCCCATCCTTGGGTTCACTCGGTGCTAACTTCTACTCCCATCTGAAGGAAACTAAACTGAATAACTAAGCTGAACTAAACAACTAAAATGAACTAATTAGCTGAACTGATACTGATTAACTGGACTGATACTAGTGGTATTGTTTACCTGAGCTAAACTAAGTTTACTGGATTCCAATGACTGACGGAATGTACTAAGTTCTGAGGACTGGTTGAGAGTACTGAAGTTACTGAGATTGACTGTCAATACTAAGTTACTAAAGTTATTGAGATTACTGAGATTACTGGACTACTGAGATTACTGAGATTGACTGTGAATATTGAGGTTGCTGAAGTTACTGAGCACTGAGATTACTGA